>NC_048304.1:17941983-17991171 GCF_013100865.1 Trachemys scripta elegans
GATGATGATGATTACAGAAGCACCGAGAGTCCCCAGTCAGGATCAGGAGCCCATTGTGCTACCTAGTCTAAAAAGAGTAAAAGACAGGCTTGAAGGGTCTGATGAGGGAAACGCTAATGTAAACCCATTTTTACATTGGTCAGGCATGTGCACGCACAGCCAGATGCTTTAGAGAAAAATATTTTTCTCGTAAATAAATTATACGATAAATATCAGGAGTCCCTACTGGCTCTAAGGCATTATCAGCTGGCAGTTTCTCATAGGCATCATGATAGCTTCAGGTCTTGAGGGATTTGAAGGAGAGGGCAGTGAGCTGATGGACTACTTTAGAGAAGGTGTGGCAAAAAACACTCTCTCCCCATCCCTCAAAGATGCTTGTAAAAGTGGACAAAGGAGCAATGCAGGCTGGTGGGAGACAACACAATAAGATACCATGCCTGCTATGAGTGCAGGTGACTGGACTATATGACCTCTCGAGGTTCCTTCCATTCCTATGATTCTATGATACAGGAGTGGTTAAGAAAGGAGAGGTCAATCTGTGAAGAGCCCTAAAAGATAAGAAGCTTGAATTTGATGGGGGCGAAGAAGAGGGGCCACTGCAGGGACTGAAAGAGTAGGGGTGACTTGGTCACATTGGTGAGCCAGGAACTGATCTCGGCAGTGGCATTTTGAAAAGACCTCAAGGTAACAAGGTGTGTCTCCAATAGGATCAAGAGAAGGAAACTGCAGTAAGCAAGTCAGGGGATGATGAAGATCTAGATGTAAATTTTAGCTGTGTGAACAGACAGAATAGACCAGATCTTAGAGAGAATCTAGAGAAAGCAGCAGCAAGATTTGCACACGACCTTGCTATGTTGGTCAAGAGGAAGAGGTGAACAGGTCTTGGGGCTGAGTTGAAGGAAATCATGGTGTGGTCAACAGTGAGAGAGAAAGCAGAAGGAAAGAAGATGATGAGTCGGGTTTTGGCTAATTTTAAGCTGATGGTGTCATCCAGGAGGCGATGTCAGAGACAGGGTAGGATGGGATGGCAGGGGAAAGTGGAGGGGTGCATCTGGGAGTGATCAGCATAGAGATGGCTGATTAGTCATGAGAGTGGAGGAGGCTGCAGAGAGGAAGGATGCACAGGAAGAAGAGGAACAGGCTAAGGACAGAGGCCTGTGGGACACTCATGGAACACAGAACTGGAGAGGTGAAGGACTCACTGAAAGGATGTTGAAGCCAAGCAGGAACTTAATGCCATCTCCCACCCTTACTGACTTCCTCTCCAATATCACCTTGCAGTCACTGATCTGCTTGCTCTCTCCTCTGTGTATTCTCTGCCTGCAGCATATACTGTGCATATATATTGGCCTATCCTATGTTCCTAGCATGGTTTGTGGCATATGAATGGTCAGGCAATTGACACCCTCTGCAAATGCCATGCTCCTGGAGTTGCTAAACCCTACTGAAGAATTAATATAGGTGGCCTCTGCAGACAGTTTCCTTTCTTTAAATTATCTGAAAGGGGATGGGGGGAATCCAGGTTAGACAACATTTTTGAAACAATGAAATCAGTTACTCATTTCATGTCTAGCATCAGTCCACTCCTTTAGCCAATGGAGTGTGGTGCAGCATCTGAACAAAGTTTTCCCACAGCTGATACTATATTTAGCTCAATCAATGGTGGAAAAATAGAGAGTACGTGCAGCAAATCCAGTTCCTGCTCTCATCTTCTTCATATAGTCCCTTAACTGTCAGAACAATTTTTGCCCTTAGATTGGATTTCACTTGAAAAATGCTCCCAGAGAACATTTGATTTTATCTGTTCTTGGATGTCAGGCTGCTGAGATCTATGCATGTGATTTAGTTTCAATAAACACACATGGATATCTATTCATTTGTTAGGGGCAATGGATATATATTAATTTATTATAGGCCAATCTGTGGAGTGCACAATTCCTCTAGCCCTTGGAAATGTGCATTATGTGCTCTCCCCTACACTGGCTTACATCCATGGCAAGACCATGACCCTCCCAACTCCTCCCTTCTACGGCCCTGGTGAGGAGATGAGTCCCTTGTGCTCTGCAACTGTAGCTCTTCCCCATTCTGCGCACCCATACAGATCCAGCCGCAATCTGGTACAAATAATTTGTGATCGCACTTCTTTATATTGGGGATCCATTTATAAATAGTTTCTCAAGGCCATTTCAATAAATGATTAATTGATGGTTAACCAATTGCTACAGATTATTAGAGAGGCCAATAGGTTAATAGGATGCTTAGAATATCTATAATACCTTCTACTGATGGACTTGTAACTATCTAGGACACATAATATTCATGTCAGCTTCACATTTATAACTTCTACTAATCATTATAAATCATGTATAAATGAAACTTTAATATAAAGTGTAAACCAATTAGCATTGTTCCCATAGGAATTCACAGCTTTTGTGTATGGTACCTCAAGAGGAATGCCTCCTGAGAAGGTCTATACAGGTCACATGATAAGCCTGGTTAAGAGGTCACTGGAAATGCTCACACAAAACCTGTTTGGTCCTTCCTGTCTTCTATGTTTCTAGCTGAACATCTCACAACACCAGTGGTTAGAAATGGATTTGTTCTCCCTCAGCTAGTCAGGTAACTACTCTTGAATCCTCAGATACAGAATCAATTATGTGATCCACACATCTGCCACCTCTGAACCAGACTGTTGCAATACACGCTTGGTGGGGCTGGTGCTGAAAATCACCTGGAAGCTACAGTTAATAAAACATGCAGTGGCTTGCCTTAGAGGTTGGGAAGATTGGCATGAACACATCAGTGCAATACTCTGCACGTTACATTGCCTTCCAGTTAAAGTTCACGGTCCATAAAGTCCTAACCAATATTTTTAAAGCTATTCTGATAATAAATGAATATGCAACCCAGATTCAAACTCACTAGGGGCAGAGTGGGGGCCAACAGATGTGGAACTTGCTTCTGACATAGACCAAGCTGTTAGAACACATTGCAACGCTCTCCTGTTTAGAGAGACACTTCCAAGATTATTGTCCAGAGTTTCTCCCCAATAATGCTCTCTCTAGGACAACCATCAGGACTTCACCACTATAAATAAGAGGCTTCAATGAGTGAAGGAAGGAAAAGATAATTGATGTTTCTTGTAACTTTCTAAGGCAGTGTTTCCCAAACTTGGGATGCCGCTTGTGTAGGGAAAGCCCCTGGCAGGCCGGCCTGGTTTGTTTACCTGCTCCGTCCGCAGGTTCCGCTGATCGCGGCTCCCACTGGCTGTGGTTCACTGCTCCAGGCCAATGGGAGCTGCTGGAAGTGGCGCGGGCTAAGGGACGTACTGGCCGCCGCTTCCAGCAGCTCCCATTGGCCTGGAGCAGCGAACCGCAGCCAGCGGGACCCGCGATTGGTTGGACCTGCGGATGCAGCAGATAAACAAACTGGCCTGGCCCGCCAGGGGCTTTCCCTGAACAAGCGGCGTCCCAAGTTTGGGAAACACTGTTCTAAGGCACCGTGGATTTGATAGATATATTAAAATATTAGACTCATTACACCATATGATTCAATTATGATACAAAATTTTGCCAATTCACCTCAAATTAAACTAGCAAGGATTCATACTGGTAGCTCAATAATATTCTCTCTCCAGCCGAGTTTAAATTTGTGGACTGCTGTGGCAGATGGGTTCCATTGTGACTAGTTATATTCCCTGAACTCTCCAGTGAAATCTGAATTATTAATAGCTCTCGAATCCTGTTTGTCCCCTCATCCACCTTCAAATCAACCTTTCCAGTAGGCCTTACCTTTTCCTAATCAGCTGTCATGCTCTTCATTAGATGCACACTTAGTGTCCTCCATAGCATATTGGCAGCTGTAAAGTATTCATAAGACAGGAAAAATTGTAGTACAGTTCTAGAACACAGTAATACCTACATGGGAATCTGAACAACCTATAACTCCTCCAAACGTACTACATGTTGAATTTACCTCTAATGTTGTTTATCATAAATTTTGCTGAAGTATGCACTTTCGTAAAACTCAACAGTCACAAGCATGGCTATTTCTGATCACCACTTATACTGAAATTCAAAGTGCTCCTTTTTATGACTCACTTCAGATTTGTGTGACCTAAATAAGTAAGAAATTTGCAATATTCTGTTTCATTCTCAATACTTAACCCATTCTGCTGGTTCAGTCTTTTTGTGCAAACCTCTTTTGGATACCTCCAAGAGGAGTCATACTGATGTTTTACTGGTGTAGTGCATCTTCCTTTTCCTGGCATTTTACCCCCATATTCGCTAGTCTTTTTCATTTCCATATAAACAAAGATGAGGTTTTTGACATAAGCTTTAGCACATCCAGATCCTCCTAGGTATTTAGGTGCCTAACTCCCATTGATTTTAATGGGATCTGAGCCATAATTCATAGTAAATAATTTGATGTTGCCTTTTCTACATGCACAAACAGGGTCATAACATTTAGATTTACTTTTTAAAAATGATTTGCAACTTTCAAATAGTTACAAATATTTCTTATCTTCTCCAATAGACTGGGTAAAGATTAGAACCATTCTGCGTCCCATGTTGACCATAACTAGTCATTTAACCAGTCTCCTGCTTCTCTTGACCATCACACTCCTGGCAGTGGTGGGTTCTGCTGCACCACTTGTCTAGCCTCTTCTTTGTATGTCATGAGCAGCCACCTTCTCTTCTGTGTGTAACAACCTTCCTTGCATCCTTATTGTTTCAGCTGCACTGCATATTTGTATTGCTTTATCTAGTGTCCTTTCCTACACCTGTAACAATCTCTCTGTGAGCAGATTTTAGGACTAGGAAAGACCTCCTACTCTGGGATTTCTCCTTACCACCCTAATAAAAATATTTTCTGAAAATCTCTCTCTCTCTCATTTTGTCATCCAGATACAAGTTCCAGAGTTTCATCCCATACTAATACCATTGTATGTGATGTATGGAATGTTTCTTCCCCCAGCAAGTGCCAAATCCTTCAAAGCTCTGGCCAGTTCCCCGTAAGCCAATTCCCATTCAAGTCAGTAAGAATTCAAGTCAGCTTATTCAGACTCAGCTCTTCACCAGACCTGGTCCCAAATGTCAATTTAGAGATGCCTCAGGGCATAAAGTGATCTTGAACTTGGATCTAGAAGTAGCCCCTACCCTGCCATCCTACAGTAAACTCACAGGTAGATGTGTATTTTGCTCTCATTGTCCATATAAACAAACGTTTACTCCTTTTTGAATCATAGTAAGCTCTTGGCCTTGTTGTTATTGTGTGGAAATGAAACCAATGAATAAATTGTCTGTTATGTGAACGCTTTTTCCTGTGCTTCTTAATGGCCACAAGTGATCAGGCAGCAAGTTTTACGTTTTATGTTCAAGATGGTACCTTCAGCAATACTGCGTCTCATAGCACCATATTGGCATATGGATTTAATATTGACTCAGTGGGAAGAGTGCCACTTACTAAAAATCATCAGCACTACTTCCTAGAATACTCAGATGTTCCTTAAGACTACCTGTCTGACCTGGATGAACTCTGCTTTATTAGTGAGTTTTAAGAGTATCACAGTTCAAGATGGCATTGCTTCATCTCAAGGAGAAACTCCATTTGCAAAGGGTAGGCAAAATTCTCTAGCTGTCATTGAGGTACTTCCAGAAGGAAAAGCAAAAAGAGCTCCTATTTTAAATCTAAATGCATGAATAAGAATGTCTAATTTCTTATAGCAACAACATTTCCACTGGGAAAGTGGTGCCTTACATCTCGCTTTGCTGTGATTATCCGATGCCTATTGCAATCATGGGACTTGGCTAGAAGTTCTATCAATAGACCTTCTCCCAAGATTTTCCCTAATAAACCAACCCTCGCTTAAAATGTGTTTTGTCATTAACTAATCAGAGAATTGTTTACCAGCTAATAGATTCCACTTATACCAAGCTGATGAGTGCATTGTCACTGAGGTTTGAGGTAGTTCCAAGTTTTGTTGTGCACTTCATAAAGCATTAAACAAAACCAGACGGAGGCATTTTATTTGTATGCAAAGCCAGCTCTTAACTGATAATCTCAAAAAGTTCTATTGTCATATGGGCATGCCATCATTATTGCTTTAATATAAACATTGTTCAGTTCTTTCTTCCCCGCTTTGGAATAGGACTGTCTGCCAATGCCAGAAACAAATGGCATAAACAAAGGAAGTGAAAAGACTGAGCAGGTGTTCAAAGCGGGGTCTTTATCTGAGATTGTCCCTTCTGTTAAGTGAAGAACTTTGTGAAGAGCTTGGCAGCTTTAATCAGGAGTATTACTAATTAGAGAACCATTTTTCCCCCACAGGCCTGCGTATTTCTGTCTGTTGCTGTAGCTACAATGTATTGAATATTTCAGCCTTTTTGTCTAAAATAGTGTAACCTGCCCTCTATTATCACCATTTTTGGCCTGATCCAAAATTCAATGAACGCCTTTTTAGTGATGTAATCAAGCTTTGCATCAAGCCCTGATCTTAACAGAGTTTGGTTTAAAGTGAACCAATCACATCAGCTGGCCTGTGTGAAATGAGCCAATAGCTTCAGTCTGGTTCCCAGGGACCAGCATCCACAGCACAAAACTTATCACCACCACCACCACCGCTAACTACAGCACCCTTTGTTAGCAGTCTCAGCAGAGAATCTAGGGACTGAATGTGCCATGCAGACTGAATCACCATCTCAGCCTCTGCGGATAGAGTCTAGTGGCACACTGGTGGGGGTCCCATGAGGAACTCTACATTTCTATTGTCTTTGCTGTGCCTTTTCCCGGAGGAAAGGACCTCAGCCTCCAGGGTTGCCAGTCCAATATCTCTCATCAACACTAAATTCACTCCCAGGAGGCTGTTGGTTGCTTTTTCAGTAACCAGCTGTATGTGGTATGTTCATTCCTCACCAAAAAGCCCATCCCATGCTTATCTACCTACAATTGTTTACATTTGAAAATGAGCTTCTGAGCATGTACAGATGTGCCACCGCTACTTACGACAAGGGTTTCATGAGTATTACAGCGGTAATACTCATGAAAACAGGTTGGCAGCTCTATGGATAGCAGAGATTTTGATAGAGATTATTTGAAGATACCACTGACTTCAAAATGATTATTTCTCCTAAGATTTGCATTGTGCTGAAAGTCAGTGGAAGAGTTTTTTAAATGCACATTTCCTTGGGTTCCACCCTATTTTATGTAAAAGGAAAATAAATTATGTTTATAAAACAATATGTTAAAAATATTAGTCAGGTCCTGCCCATTGCCAGAGGTATGCCTGGAAAGAGATGGATCAGACTAAAATCCCAGCTCTAACCACCCCCACGCTTTAGAGCTGTTTGAAACCTGAACCCACATCCAGAGCTGAGGTTTGTAAATGATTCCCATATGTACTGTATAATGAGCTGGATTTAACCTGCAGGTCTAAACACTCCTGAACTTGAGAAGTTTGAAATCTTGGGATTTTTACAGCTTGGACCCCATCTCCAATGCTAGTTTTGATAGACTGATGTTCTGCTCCTCCATTAGGGAATCCTATGTTCCTATGAAGATATATGACTTTAGCTCACCAGCTCACACTGGGATGAATTCAGCCCTTGGGTGAATGGATGTAATTGCCACTTACACCAGAGTTTCATTTAGTCCCATGTGTCTATAGTCCCATGCCCTAAACAGTACAGTGAAGCATGAAAGGAAATGATTAGAAGACCTTGCAATTATCTGGATTATGAGTTTAAGTAAGGATGAAGTGGTAGCCTGCATTCACAGTTTCTTGCCATTCATCTCTAGATTAGATTTCTAGGGTCAAATGTTATCCTTGGATACATGCACACAAGTTCCTTTAAAGTTAATGGGAGCCATGCACGTATAACTGACAGAAGAATTTGGCCCTTCTTTTAAACAGGTTTAATATTTATTGAATGTACAAATATTGGCAGCTCAGGTCTGATTTTCAGCCTAAACCTAACAGGCAGAAATTCAGCAAGCTTTTCCAAGCAAACCTAGGAGTCAGGTCGCTGGCAGACCAATGCGCTGTATTCATTTGCTCCATAAATACCGATTGGATTGCCATATATATATACACCTTGGTGCTATATATATATATATATTACACACACACACACAAAACTAGGGAAAGTGCTTCTTAAGATATTTAATGTTTTTGCCATCTGCCACATATTAATGTATTTCTTCTGGCAAATCAAATGATCTTTCTTAACTTACCTCTGCTTGTTTTGATAATTTTTCAAATCTCCTAAATTGCATTCACTTTACTGCTTTAATGTATTATTTGTAAAACAGCTTCTTACTACTAGTGTTTTATTTTTACTTCCTTCTATACTCACAATAGCCTCTGCTGCCTTTGAATCTTCACCAGGATGAATTTCAACTGTTTCTTAGATAAAGATCTCAATTAGAAGTTTCAGGCAGGTTTTACTAAATGTATTTCACATTCCCCCAAAGGCAGCTTTCTTGCGGACCTACTCTGTTACTTCAAGACTGAAATTCACCCCCGTGCAAAGGACCCACACAAGACTGTATGCTACACTTCATCCTAACAGCATAATCCCAAACCTGATTATATTAATATGCCCACACCATCATGCCTCTTCTGGCCTACACAATGGAAACCACAGCCTCTACTAAGACTTCAAGTCAATGCTGCTCTGTAGATTTCTTAAGGACAGAGCAGTGTGCATGTTCCTCCACTCTGAACCACACAAAATTATCTCCATAACATAATTGCAATGGTTTACTCTGGCCTGAGAGAAATACCAAAGCTGCCCCTGACTATAGATTTCCCATAGTGGCAATGCAACATTTAGGGAAAGTACCACCTCATTACTCATCTCATCAGATCATGCAAGCTAAGCAGGGTTCGGGGCACCCAACGTATTTGTGTCATCTTTGCATGATGTGCAAAATGTAAGCCCCAACAATTTGCATTCATTTATATCCCTTGATCTTTTTGTCTGTTTACCTTGGTGCTCTGATCAAATTCCCACTCTCTACCAAGCTCAATTCTCTCTTATTTTCAACTGCTATTGCTATTCTTTGCTTCCTGCCCTAAACTGTTGTGTAACATTCCCGCACTGTTATACAGCTGCCACGTTTTACTCTGGAAGTGGCTGAATTTCAGTGGTGGGCGAAAACAATTTTTAAATCTATGCAATTTCTAGAACGGTCTTTAACCTGCCGTGGGGCTGGTCTGGATAAAAGGCACTATCTAAATGCAAATTATTTTATCTTAATGTTAGCAAGTAACTGTGCTTTAGTTTATGTGAAGTGCTTTTACCACAGAATCTCTTCCATCATTTTTTAAAATTATGATTATTAATGTGCTCTTTCAAAGCTTTGTTCTATAAAAATGAAGAGCATTGTTTTCTCTTTTCTGGGCCTGTCTTATAGCTGCAAGAATCATTTCCATGTGCTCCATAAACCCATCTTCATTAATTCTCATTGGCTACGACAGAGTCCAGTGATGAAAATAAAGATGAAAAACTAGGATTGCTTTGACACTAGCAGCTGTTTCTGATATTTCTTCCTTTCAGCTAGTGGTAATATTAAGGCCTAATTTTCTCAACCTCCTTCGAACAACTAACTGAGATCCAGGGACTGATGTGTTCAGTCCAGAAACAATGCAACGGCATTGTCTTCAGTCTTAGATCTTGAACCTCTCTGCAGCAGGAAGGGGGTTCGACTTATTTATTTAAGCAACCTGGAATACAACAGGCTGTATCACAATTCTGTCTTGTTAATATGATGAAAGCCCATTCGGATTTTTAAAATCCCTCTCTTCTAGCAAAAAGTCCACAAGATGACTGAGCTGGGACAGTCTTCTGGCCAGCTGAACTAAATGTGCAGCTTTACGGTTGAAAGAATCAAGCCTTGGTACGTGCAGAGGTAGAATTACTGCACGTGTGATTGGTTTAATTAGTGAGTGTTTGTACAGCACTTTGAAAATGTAAACACTGTGTGACGGGTTCGGTCACAGAGACCCCCTTGGCACTGTCACCTGACGTGCTGAAATTGCCTCTGAGCCCGTTTTCCCTGCCAGCTTGGGACTCCAGACTCAGCCTTGTTGAGCCAGACATGCCAGCCTGCTGCAACACAGACCCAGGTCTGGTCCACACCCCCAAAGCTGCAGACTTTAACCAAAAACAGCTTATCAGGTCACCTATCTCCAGCACCCAGGCATCCAGTCCCCAATGGGATCCAAACCCCAAATAAATCCATTTTACTCTGTATAAAGCTTATACAGGGTAAACTCATAAATTGTCTGCCCTCTATAACACTGATAGAGAGATATGCACAGCTGTTTGCTCCCCCAGGTATTAATCACTTACTCTGGGTTAATTAATAAACAAAAGTGATGTTATTAAGTATAAAAAGTAGATTTAAGTGGTTTCAAGTAATAACAGACAGAACAAAGTAAGTCACTAAGCAAAATAAAGCAAAAACAAGCAAGTCTAAGCCTAATACATTAAGAAACTGATTACAGCTATAATCTCACCCTCAGAGATGTTCCAATAAGCTTCTTTCACAGACTAGACTCCTTCCAATCTGGGCCCAATCCTTTCCCCTGGTACAGTCCTTGTTAGTTTCAGCAGACATCTTAAGTGGAAACTAGGGTTTTTCTCATGACTGGCCACCCCTTTATTCTGTTCCACCCCCTTTTATAACTTTGGCAGAAGGCAGGAATCTTTTGTCTCTCTAGGTCCTCACCCCTCCTTCTAAATGGAAAAGCACCAGGTTTAAGATGGATTCCAGTATCAGGTGACATGTTCACATGTCCTGTGAGACCCCAGCCTCCATTCCTCCAGGGCTGGCCCCCATGTACCCAGGAAGGTTTGCAAGTAAACAGAGCCATTGATTCTGAAGCACCCTTAATGGCTTCCACTTAATATGTTTACATCAGTAATACAAGTTTATATCTTATTCTCCTAACTCCAGACAGAGAAATAATGCATGCAAACAAATGGGATGAACACACTCGGTAGATCATAAGCTTTGTAATGATACCTTACAAGAGACCTTTTGCATAAAGCATATTCCAGTTACATCCTATTCACACTCATAAGCATATTTCCATAAAACATTTGGAGTGCAATGTCACACACTGTAAGTACTAAGCACTGCTTTTGGTCAGTGTAATCATTCAGAGCCCCAGAGTGACCCAAATGAGCATTTTGACCCAAATGAAACCTCCAGAAGTCCAGCAAACTGAGAAACGCATAAGATTTTTTTAATTCTCTCTTCATTCAATAGATTCTGTAACAAAAAAAAAAATGCAGAAAAAACCCCTCTAATATAATAATTAATTAATGCAGTGTAGAATAAACATGGAATTTTAGAGCTAGCATTAAAAAGTTATATTAATGACCCACTGAGTCCACATGGATTGAACTCCAGGCTTCTAGCTTCAAAGCACAGCCTTCCAGCACTTGAGCTAGCAGGGCTAAATCCAGCTGAAGCAGGGTGTTATCCTGCCTAGATCAGTCACAGAAGGAGACACAACACCCTCTGACACGGTCAGTGTGGTTACTTTAAATAAATAAAATATATGAAGATATACCTATCTCATAGAACTGGAAGGGACCCTGAAAGGTCATTGAGTCTAGCCCCCTGCCTTCACTAGCAGGACCAAGTACTGATTTTGCCCCAGATCCCTAAGTGTCCCCCCCCCCCCCAAGACTGAACTCACAATCCTGGGTTTAGCAAGCCAATGATCAAACCAGTGAGCTATCCCCCACCAAAACTAAAGCTAAAGGAGATCTGCACTCCCCCAACTCTCCCAACAGCTTGGGGAAAGACAACCAGCAATTAGGGGAGACCCACCCATCACAAGAACCAAAGGGAACCCATTCTCCAATTAACCACACCAGCAAAAGGGAGCCACTTCACACCTGACCGACCTCTCCCTCCAGGCAGCCAGCAGCTGCAGGACCATCCACCTACCACCATTGCTGCTCCTGCAAGCAATGGAGCCAGGCAGGAGAGGTGTAAGGGGGCCAGCAGAAATAAACATCTTGAGAAACAGGCCCTGTGCACTTGTATCTTTAAGACATCTCATTCTGCAGATGGCCAGGAGGAGCTCTGCCCTCTTGGTATGAGATATACAACAACATAAGTAAGAACACAGACAGTATCCATTGCAGAAAGAGCTTCAAGAGGAAGTAACAACTTATTTCTTGATCATTGACTTAGAGTATGTGCTGTTTTGGGCACAGCCCCTCAAATGACTTGTTCTATCTCTTGTTCTAAACTGCCTCTCTGCCTTCCTATTTCACCTCTATCTCACACACACTCCCTGTCTTCATCATCATTCTTTCTCTTGGTTAAACAATCCAGGGAAAAACCTTTACCTGTTTTTCCCATCCCAAGAGAAGTGCTGGGACTCTCGGAAAAGATGACAGAGAGTTCATCTCCTGCAAGCACCTGCTCACTTCAAACACTGGATGAAAACAAGCTAAACCAGGCCAGCATGCACTGCCCAATGGTGAAAAAGAGCCAAGAAGCTAAAAAGTAAACAAGTAAATAAAGGGCTTAGAAGGAAGAGATCAGACAGCAATACTAGTATGAATGAAAGAATAGCTCCAGATCATAAGGTTGCGGTGTTGCCTTAGGTGCCTGTTCTTTAAGTCACTCCTTTATAGTTTCCAAAGGGAAAACTAACAATATTTTCCAGAAAATTGCAGACATCCATCATTGAAATTAAAAAATAAAATCCCCGTAATTAATTATACAATATCATTCTTTTAGAATCAGCAGCATATGTCAGGCAAGGTTTTATTGTTCCAGTTTACAAGTGCTTTGCTCTCCTGGAATATGGTCAGTCTTTCACCAAACTCCCAGACATCTCGTTCTCTCTTAGCTGAATGATGCATGCACATGGAACTGCCAATCAAATTTTAAAACAATGATATCGGCTTTACCTTGCATCTTTATTTAACCATATTAAAATTGGCTGAGGAAGAGAACACTGGAGAGCAGTACTGCATTTCTGAAGCATATCTTCAAGATAATTACATCTTTATTGTTGTTAAACTGATGAGATGACTCACTGTCCAAGTCAAATAAAATACTGCTTTCAAGCAGACACTGGCCTGGAGTGAAAAGTTTTATTAAAAAGAAAACAATATTTAGGATAGACCAACTTGCCACATATTATCATCTTTTTATCTCAGTAGTTGCGTCCATAGCATTGTGTCTTAGAGACCAATTCTCCCACCGGTAGGATTTTTGCTTTGTTATACTGGTGGCCTGCTAGATGTCCCATGTGCTGGTTTCTGGTATAGTTGCCATGAAAACCCTATTTTCTCCAGTACATGAAAGTATTCTCAAAGTCATCTACAGTAATAGCATGCAGGTCACATGGACATGCCAGCTAGTCCCTATAACTATAACTAAACTCTGGCATAGCAAAGAGTTTAACACTGACTTGGTCAGCTGATTAATTAGGTATTGGGCCAAATTTTGTTTGCCTTTCTCACATGATTAATGCAATTAATCTCATTAGGACTTTGACAGAAAATGGGCTTAGCCACGTGAGTAAGGCAAGCGGTCCGGGGACATTACCTTGATAACAAATGCCATTATTGAGCGTATGACTACATTAATGTTGTGTTTGAAGAGCATGGAGAGGATTAATGCAGGAAGGTTCACGCAATGGATTAAAGAAACAATCACATAAAGGAGGAGGGAAGGGTTGATTGCTTACATACCTTTGGAAAAGGCAATATTAAATTTAGAGGTCATCTGGAGGTGTGTTAAGACTACACATACCCCAAGGTGTTGGGGTATTTAATGGCTTCTGTCAGGTAGGATCATAACAGGAGCAACTTGGAACACCCACTGTTGCGTGGAACGTTCTGTCCTTCCTGCAGGGAGAGAAATTAGGGGTCACTGCAGGGCTGAAGCGTCAGCTACAGAATAGCTTCATCCCCTTCCCCATGCATCTCCCCAGCATGGCTACTCAAAGGCTGGGTTTGAGCCTAACTGCCTAGCTAATTCAAAAGCGTCAACACTATAAATCAAAGAAGTTTTGCTTCAAGAACTGTCCCAGTTAGCTTAACTTTGGCAGAAAAACACACCACCGCTAAACAGTGCCTAGCCACTTGTGAGGACAGCAGATTATGAAATGTGTTGATATCAACCGAGTAAAAACACAGTTCTATTAGTAAAGCCTGCCAGGTAATGGACTGTTGAATACAACAGGGTTTGTCCCCAAAGGAGCTATGACCAATGTAGTTCTCATTACAGGAAATACCATTTATATTTCCCTTGAACCTTTGTCACCAACAGGGGAAAAGTCATTAATTATGCATTAGCAAATGGTTTGATTTATCTAAGATTTTTTTTTTAAGATGACTCCTTCTCTCACTCCTGGGATTTCTTCAGCATTTTCTGATTGTTCAGTACATCTCTGCCAACAATGCAATCCTGTGTCCTCCCAGTCGTTTCATTTAAAGACAACAGCTTTACTTGAAGGCTCTCTTCCTGCCACATCACTGCATGGTATAGTTGGTGAGTTAATTAACTGAAGCAGCACCCTCAGCCCGGAGAGAGGGAGGAAGCAGAGCTGCTCAAACCTCAGATTTTAGTTTGCAAAATTTTTGGTGAGTTTTGAATTGCCACGTTTGGGTCTGGGGACTTGTATGAGCCTCTCAGCACCCAAGGCACTCTCAGCACACAGGTGGGTTTGGCTCTGCTTGGGTTCCACAAGAAACCCACCTGTTTACTAGACCTGGCAAAATAGCAAATTAGCTGAAAAATGCATTTAGGAAATTCAGTGAATTCTTTCAACTCCGCCTCGCCCCCTCCCCCACCCAAAAAACCAGACACCTCCAAGAGGTCATTTCAAATTGACATTCACAAGGTTTCCTTTGACCCAAACAAAATTTGGACTTTTTTTGTTTTGGTGAGAAAAACCTGAAAAAATTCAGTCTTGGTTTGAAATAAACTGAATTTTTCTTCAGATTTTTTCTGGGTCAGCCATCAAACCAAAAAAATCAACTATTCGCGCATCTCCAATGTTTACGCATGGCTTCCACCACAGTTCATGAGTCATCCCAACTCTGCTCAAAACTCAGCACACACTTACCAAGAGGGTCACAAGTTTCATTGACAAATCTAGCTGGAGTTTCAGATTGGCAGCAATACACAAAACTGGCTACGTTTTACCCAAACCCTTCCCAATCCCCCCCCATTACAAACATTGAGACCTATTTCACAACCATCCCTTCCTATCTCATCTGTCCCAACAGCTTAATCACCTTTTTCATATTATCTCCTGTCTTGCCTTCCACAACTTCCCATTCTCCCGTCTTCTTGATACCCACATTGCCACCTGTTATTGTGTCCAAAACACCACTGCCAAAATCACGTTCCTTACCATCCATCAGTCCTGGTCTGACCACTGGCTCCCCACTGACCTGCATATCATGTTCCAGCAAGGGTCTGATTTTAGGTCCTACAGCATTTTGGCTAATTAAGTAACCACGTGATCCCATTATTACTCATACCCTGTCCTTGCCACTCCTTTCCCCACCCTTTGTGGTTTAATGGATAAGGGAGCATTATGATCATCTAGTCTGACCCTCTTGTTAGGGATGCCAACTTTCTAATCGCACAAAATCAAACACCCCTGCCCCTCCCACAAGGCCATGCTCCTGCCCCTTCTACGAGGCCCCCCCCCTTGCTCCATCCCCCCTCCTTCCATCGCTCGCTCTCCCCCACCCTCACTCACTTTCACCAGACTGGGGCAGGGGATTGGGGTGCAGGGCGGGGGGAGGTTAGAACTCCAGCTGCAGGTGCAGGCTCTGAGGTAGGGCCAGAATGAGGGGTTTGGGGTGCAGGAGGGGGCTCCAGGCTGGGGCTGAGGGGTTCAGTGTGCAGGAGGGGGTGTGGGCTCCAGCTGGGGCTGTGGGCTCAGGGTTGGGGCCGGGGATGAGGGGTTTGGGATGCAGGAGGGGGCTCAGGGCGAGGGGAGGGGGTTGGGTTGTGGGAGGGGGTGAAGGGTCCCGACAATGCTTACCGCAGCTCCCAGGAAGCGACCGCCAGGTCACTGCAGCCCCTAGGCACTTGGGCAGCAAGGGAGGCTCCACGCGCTGCCAGAGAGGCTCCACACGCTGCCTCGTGCCCGCAGCTCCCATTGGTCACGGTTCCTGGCAAAATGGGAGCTGCAGAGCCAGACATGGGGGTAGGGGCAGCACATGTCTAGTGGCAGCAAGGACCTGGTGGCTGCTTCCAGGAGCCGCGCAGAGCTAGGGTAGGCAGGGAGCCTGCCGCCTTAGCCCCGGGCCCCCCGCTGCGCCGCCAACCAGAGGTACAGGGCAACCCTACCTCTTGTATAGCACAGGCCACAGGATTTTGCCCAGTGATTTCTGCATCAAGCCCAGTAAGTTGTGATTGAATGCATCTCTTTTTGATAGGTTTGTCACCATCACATTGTGCCATTCTGGGATTCCTCTCTAAACTTTTGAGGGCAGGAGCCATGTCTTTCTACAAAGTGCTTCATGTTCTTTTGGAAAGTGGAAAAATAATAAATATTAATACAGAGTTTGGCAGAGATCTAGGATAGAACACTGTCAGTTTCCAGCACCCCTCTATAACAGACTGAAGGAGTGCTATGAATGTGCTCCCAAGAAAGAAATGTCTACTTGAAGTTGTTGGATAGATAGCTGCTGCAAACCTCTGGGCAATGGGGCAGGGAGGTATACAACAGGAGAAATTCCATTGCTGCACCATGCACCATGATATTGGGCCTGATCCTACTACTCAAGCCAAACTTAACTGACTTCAGTGAGAGGTTGGCCCAGGATCAGATCAATTATTGTTAATCGAAAACAAAAGAAGACATGGAAGAGAGAGAAATTACAAAACAATTGCTTAGTAATATCATGTGTGTTATAGTTGCTACTCATAAGGGTTTAGAAATATTGACCAGATCTCATAAAAAATTTCCCTCATTATCAACACTCTGCTGGCAACACTTATTATTATGGTCGATTTCAGTTGTTCTAAAATTAACTTCTCAGCTATAAGGGGTGGTGGTAGTTGTGTACACACACACACACACACACACACACACACACCCTTTATTGGGTGAATATGACCTCTTCATATGACAAACCTCAAATAAATGGGCTCTTATGAATCTAATGTTCTTCATTCTCCAAAATCTTCAATCTGACAACTTTCATAATCACTAAATCCACTTAAGAGAAAATAGTACCACAAAAACAATTTAGTGGTACTAACCTGTAACAACATATTCAGTCTAAAAAGTTGCATTTAACTTGTTGCATTTTTAACATGTCAAATTAATGAAAAACATAATTTGAAATTTAATAAGTTTTAAACCTATTATAGGATTGTAATAATTAATAAGTATTTATTAGACAAATTAAAAATTGTCCAAGGAAATCCACATTTAGAAACCGAAACTTTAAGCATTACCACCCCTTGGTGAATAAAGCCCAAAATCCAGAAAGCAAATTGATATACATTTTTCCATATTTAACACTGAAGATGTTCCATTGACATCCCCCTCATGGTCCACAAAGGGCCAAAAAGCCATATACAGAAGCAACTAATGTTTAAGAAACCATTCAGATTATCAGAAGTGTCTGTGGGTGATTTGGACTCAGACACACTGCTTGGCCAGTCCTAAAAACACTTAGGCCCTAATCCTGTAATTGGCTCTATATGGATGGCTCCCATGCCCATACAGAGTTGCCCTGAAGTCAAACCAAGCTCCCTGCAGGTGCATGGATCCATCCATGAAGGGCCAGTTGCAGAATCAGGGATTTATTCAAGTTTCGTCCCACTGCAGTCCACAAGGAACTGTCTCCACAAGGAAGAAAGCAGAGGTATAAACAAACTGGAAACAGCAACAGATAGAGAAGCATAGAAAAAGGTGGACGTTTTTAGAAGTCCTTGTTTTTAGAAGAATCAGAAATCATCAAGTGGAGCACCTATCTTGCAACATGGTATTATCACTCACTGTTACCCTCATCCCTCCTCCTTTACTTCCCTCCTATTGTCTGTGTGTTAAAACCACTTGTTGCATCTTGACTTAAATTTAGATAGTAAGTCATCTGGAGTCTTTCACTCTGTGTTCGTACAGCACCTACTACAATGGGCTCCCATCCTGACTGCAAATAATATACGGAGAATATGGGTGCGTGGAATGAGGTCCACAATAATGATGCAGTCACTGACAGACTCAGTGCAATATTGGGTCCTGACCTTGCCAACTCTTATTTATTTTGTACAGATGGATGTATTTTTCCACTTAAACTAGGTAGAAAATTATGGTTAAATGCTATGATCCTACAGACACTTAAGCACATGCATAGCTTTGCTCATGTGCATAGCATCACAAACGTCCCATTCAAAAGGAAACAAAATGCATTTCCCTCCTAGTTAAATAAAAAAGGTAAAAATCTATATATACACTAAAAAACAGGTCTTGTCAGGCTTCTGGGACTACAGCATCATTCAGCCTGTGTAAATATTGCAGAACTGCATGTACTTGTGTATACGCACTTATACTGTGATTGCAACTAAGGGCTGAAAAAATGACACTCTCCACTGTTCACTCAAGCATCAATTGACCTGTCACCAGCTGGAAGGCAGCATCTGTTTAACAGTTTTGGCAACATGACACAAGCATTTAAGAAAGGAAGTGAGGCTGACTGCTATACCCAAGATCCCATGAGCAGAAGTCAGAGTAACTGTTTGTAGTTGGACAATATATGCTATGGACTACAGACTAGAGGAAAAGTTTTCAAAAGTGTCCAAGAGATTTAGGAGCCCAAGTCACATTTTCAAAAGCCATTCAGGCATGCTTCCAAACTGTGATTGCTCTTGCCCCTTGTTCGTGGTGCACTGTGGGAAAACTTGACTGTACACCAAACTTGCTTATCCAGGGGGCAAAGAAAGTCAGCCTGAGAGATTCTGGGATACTTTTAGTGGACTCCCAGAACACGAGTTGCAAAGCAATAGGGCTTGAACACTGGGTCCCATCTTGACTCAGCCTCGGATACCCTCCACCCCATGAGGTCCTGGGACTCAGCATCCGTGCCCTGGGTTAGCATGACTTGCGTATAGGCAGAAGGCAGGTTAGGCTTGAGCCTGAGTTCAATCCCTGGGCTTACATTGCAGTGTAGACTTACCCTTAGAAGCCTAAATCACACTGAAAGTCAATGGACTTAAGGTGGGTATCACAAGGTCAATGTATGTGCCTGCCACGTTAGGCACCCAAGTCCAACCCAAGTCACTGGCATTCACAGAACACCTGCTCAGCTGTCACCTAGTCCTGCAGATGCCTAAGTCCCTAGGAACCTCAGTTTCAGCAGCTGGACACGTGCAAAGCTGTTTAAGCCCTGAAAACTCAAGTGCTTAGCACACATCTAAGCCCTGGGGATTCACAAACTAGGCACTCCCCCACCTATCTTGCCTTTGGTGTCCAATCCGGTGGATATGCTCAGTGCACCTCTAGCCCACGCTGCTGCCTGTGCCACCATGGCCACATTTAGCACTGGCTGAAGCAGAGTGAGTGAGCTGGAAATTACACCTCCCAGTTGCTATGTAGACGTACCCCGAGTCTTTTGAAAATGGGACATAGGCACTTTTGAACCCTGGACCTTCTACACTGGTTCTTGTGTTGTCACTCTCCAGAGACCTGAGATCCTCTTGATTCTTTGTAGATTAAATAAAGTGGAATTAGTAGAAGATCTGTGTGGAATTTGTTATATATTATACTTGTGTGGGAATGCAAATTTATAAATTATGGTTATTAAGGACAAACATCTCAGTCATATAACAGATTATATTTTTGCAGTTCACAAATGTTAATGAAAAATAAAAAATTGTTTGTTTGTTTGTTTTAAAAGGAAAAAGGAAAGAAACTGCCTGGGAAATTTTGGAAGTTAGGATAGAATTAACTCCCAAGTCGGAATTTGGCCAGGAAAACTTGGCTATTCCTTTGGAATGTGTTATGGGAAACTTTAATGAGCACAAGTGGTCAGGATTTAGGTTGTATATGTCTCCTAAAAGATTTCACCTAACCACGGCACAGGATTGGCGCCTTGCCTCATGCTAGGGCATTGTGATTCTAGCAGAAACTTTCTGTGGGAAAAGTGCCACATACTGAATCACTAATGCCAACCCCTGGCTGCAGACATAGGCTGCAATATGTTGTATCAAAGTAATTGTGCCCTATTCTGATCCTGATCTGTCATAGCCAGCAAGCAATAAGTGATAGTGACCGTGCAATCTTAGTGATCCAGTCATATGTTTCCATTGAAGACTGATGTGCATTTTAAGAATCGGTGACTTTTTCAAATTGCTGCCTCATCCATTAATTTCTTTTTCATGTCCTTCAAGGAGTGGATGTTTTATTGCTGACATTAAAGGTCATTCTAATAGCTTCAGGCTGGCTAGCTTAGAGTCACATGGGAATCTGTCTGATTTGTGAATGAATATGGAGGAAGCATTGCTGCTCAGCAGCATAAACTAAACAAAGAGCACTGACAAATGTTTTGAATCAGAAGTGGGCCCCAAGACACAGTCTCGGAATCCTGATCAGCATATTGAACCCTTCAGAGTCTGCGGGGTTTCTGAGAGAGCCAGTCTTGCAGTCATACTAGACATGTAGTCACTCAAAATCAATCATAAGACCTCAGGCCCTCAGTGAGGCATCAAGCAGCAGCAAGGGACAGAGCACATGGGCAGGGAGGCAGACATCTGGTGCAGAGTGAATGCCAGCGGTATCTGTGTGCTCTGTTGTGTCAGCAATGGAACAGGCACAGTGCAGATCCCTTGATAGGTAACAAAGAGACATAGCTGCTCTTTGGGGTGGCTCAACAAACCACATGAGGAACTATAGTTAAGGCTAAGATTATGTCACGGAGGTTGCGGAAGTCAAGGAATCCATGACTTCCTGTGACCTCCATGACATTGAGGGCCCTGCAGCTGACCAGCTGCTGCTGGCAAGGGGGGACCCCGCAGCAGCCCGGTCTCCTCAGGTGGCAGGGGACCCTCCACAACTGACCAGTCGCGGACAGCGGCGGCAACCCCTGAGCTGCCCAGCCACCGCCGCTGACAGGGGTTCCCCCTACAATGGCTCAGCCGCTGCGAGCAGCTGGGGCCCCCTCCCCCGCAGGTCCCAGCCACAAGCAGCGGCAGAAGAGGGACCCTGGAGCTCCCTAGCTCCCGCCAATGGCAGGTCCCCCACCCCACAGCTCCCAGTCCTGCAGGGCAGCAGGGGGACCCCTCCCAGCCACTGGGTGGGGGCGGAAAGCAGGGACGACTTTAACTTTTTTGCCACCACAGGCAAAAAAGAAGAGCGCCGCCCCGCTGTAACACCCCCCCCCCAGCCCCCCGCCCGGCCGCCCCAAACCCCCCCCCCCCCCCGCGCCGCCCACCCCCCCCCCCCCCGAGCGCCTCGCCGGGACGGCCAAACTCCCGGAGCACCTCGCCGGGCCATGCTGGCCAAACCCCCCCGAGCACCTCGCCGGGCCGCCCAAACCCCCGGAGCACCGTGCTGGCCAAACCCCCGCCTCCCCGGAGCGCCACGCCGGGCCGCCCAAATCCCCAAGCACCAGCCGGGCAATCCCCTGCCCCCCCTCGAGCCCCGCGCCGCCCAAACCCCCGGAGCGCCGCGCCGCTGAAACACCCTCCGCACTGCCCGGCTGAAACAAAAAAAAAACAAAGAAACCCTCACGTGCCACCCCGCCAAACAAAAAAACCAAAAACAAAAACACTGCGAGCCCCCCCCGCCACCCCAACATTGGCTGCCCCTTCTAAGGTGCCGCCCCAAGCACGTGCTTGGTTGGCTGGTGCCTGGAGCCGGCCCTGGGGGGGAAGGATACTAAACCTTCCTCCCTCTCCATTTTGCCAAAGATGTTTTTAGTAAAAGTCAGGGACAGGTCACGGCTTCCGTGATTTTTTATTGGCCAGGACCTGTCCCTGACTTTTACTAAAAATATCCAGGGCCGTGCAAGGATGTTTTGTGCCCTAGGCGAAACTTCCACCTTGAGCCCTCCCCCGTCCCCGAGCCCTGCGGCAGCTCCCCGCCCCCCCCCCCCCCCCGAGGCGCCCCCCCCGCGGCAGCTCCCCACCCCCCCCCCCCGGGAACCAGGCGGCAGCCCCCCCCCCCCCCCCTCCCCCGTGGGGTCCCCCCCCCCCATGGCAGCTCCCCACCCAGGGAGCCGTGCGGCAGCTCCCCACTCCAGCTCACCTCTGCTCCGCCTCCTCTCTGAGCATGCCGTCACTGCTCCACTTCTCCCGCCTCCCAGGCTTGCGGCGCCAATCAGCTGTTTGGCGCCGCAAGCCTGGGAGGGAAAGAAGCAGAGTGGGGCGGTGTGCTCAGGGGAGGAGGAGGAGCAGAGGTGAGCTGGGGCGGGGAGTTCCCCTGCATGCCGCCCCCCCCCCCAACTTGCTGCAGGCGGCCCTTCCTGCACCCCCCTACCCCAGCTCCCGCTGCCTAAATGCCGGTGGTGACCGGAGCGGCCGAAGATCCAGCCGCCGTGGTCGCTGCCAAAGAAAATACTGCCCCCCAAATCCTAGTGCCCTAGGCGACCGCCTAGGTCACCTGATAGGTTGCACCAGCCCTGAAAATATCCATGACAAAATCATAGCCTTAACCATAGTTAAGAAGGACGAGCTATAGCCGAGAAATTCAGCTTTCTTGTCATGACTCCAGGTATTCCTTGTCTCATCAATGTAATGCCCTGTTTTCCTTCACAATGAAGGCAACGATGAAGGTGATGAGTAAAACTGGTGTGGATTCAGATCAGAGAGGTGGTACTGTGGGGAAGAAGGATAATTCTATACGTTCCTAGAGAAACTGGAGAACAAAACGGTTTGACTTCAACAACAGGCTGAAGGAAGAGGGTGCCACGGAGGATCTCACCTACAGCATTAACTCCCCCAGTGCAGATAACAGACAGACAAACTCACCTGAACTGGTCCCTCACAGCAATGGCCAAGAACATTGCTGAAGCTTTCCTGGAGCCTCAGACCACTGCAAAGGCAGGACCCAAGAACAGACAGAAACTGAAAGGCAAAGAAGCAGAGGAGACAACACCATTCACGTAGAAGGGCCAAGTAATGATGCTGAAGACAAACAAAGTGGAGTCCTGCAACAATAACCACCTGCCACAGCCTTTGTATGCCTATGCCAGACAACTATAAGAAAGAAACAACACAGGGAGGAGCGACATATACTGTCCTTGTTATATTTTGGATATGAATAGGGGAGAAGAGTCCATGAAGAAAAGCTCAAATAAAACAGCCCCAGTCTTTGCCAGAATGGTGCTAAGTGAATTACAACCATTCTCCTGTTATCTAGTTATTGTGACTGTTGTCAGGCAAACCCAGTAGAGCTCATCAAGCTTTTAAAAAATGTTTTGTCAATTCACAAAAGTCAGTCTCATTTTGTGATTCCTTTCCCCCAGGCTTTTAGGGACTGTCAACAAAATACATGTGCTTCCACTATATGTTCAGTGAAAGATCTCTTAATCCACTGCATGTCGTCTACCCAAGAACATAAATAAGCCCGGACTAATGTCCTTACAGAGGCAGCAGCTGCTGGATGGCAGTGGAAATTAAATGCGCCACAGATAGAATGTACTGAAAAAATGCATTAAATGGGCTATGATGGAAGCTATCCAGCCCCAAACAAGATTAATATGAGTCCTTATCAAGACAACAAACATATCAGTTGGCAGCAGCTTTATTAACACCGCCAACACAGGCTAAAGCAGAAGGTGATAACACACACACACTATTTGTTTAAGGAAAATACACAGTCACACTAATCCACCACAGTGATGGGGCCAATAGTAGGGCCCCTCAGTATTCGTGAATGGGGACTTGACACCCCGCTTTTATAGAAATGCTCCCTCCCCTACCCTAGCCCATTCTCTGCAGGAATGGACTCGCTGAGAATCAGGGTCCAAGTCACTCCTTTTGCCATAATGTGCTCCATTGCAGTCTTTTACCCCTTACACAAAAATGGGATCACGGTGATAAAAATGTATTGTAAGGGAAACTGTTTGCTCAGGGGCTGCAAAGGCAGCTGTTAGGATTTATAACCACCTTATTTGATCAAGATTAGCCAAGGTAGATAGGAGGGTTTACAGTCACAGTTTCAGCCCTTTTGTGTCAGACTTTAATGGTGCATCAGTTTGGCAGAGTCATCACACATTGATAACTTTCCACTATTTGCCATGTATCGGGGTGTTTCTGACTCGGTGGCAGAGAGGTATGAAGTGCTGAGACATACAATGTTGGGCCAACTGACTGCAAAATGAGACCTGGCACAACACAATCACATCTCTGGGATCTCTTCTTTTTCTGGCAGTGTTTACAGTATGAGGACAATGTGGGCTTCATAGCCAATGGGTAGTTTTGCGACTGATATCAATGTGATGATGAAAATTGAAAATACATCTGCTATTTTAGGCCATTTTGATTATCTACAGGAGCAACAGCACGAACACCTGTTTAGAGCACCGTGCAGGGAGTCAGGAAACCTGGATTCTATGCCCGACTCTGCCATTAACTTATTGTATGACTTGAGCAGCTCATTTTACCTCTTTATGCCTCATTTTCCACCATTATAAAAAAGGAGACAATGTTTATCTAACTTTCTAGCAAGTGCCTTGAGGTCTTTAGATGCAAAGCAGTTTATAAAAGCATGCAGATTTATTATTCATTTTGAGTATTTCATTCAGAGAGTGGCATTTACAAATATTTTGCTCCACTGTAAATCTGATGTTATACAGTCACCCACTTAAATGCTGCTGCTGTTTATTTTCCATTTCTGCCCCAATTTTTGTTTTTGAGCTAAGGGCAGTATAACTCGCAGGTGTCACTTAGATGTATTTTCAGACTATATTAAGTGAATGATTACTAGTCCTAGAAAATTCTTTACATTTTCAACTAAATAAAAGGTAAAGGTTACCTGCAAAACAGTACTTTTCTCCTTGGTTAACAATCCAAAAGGTCATTAATTTCAAGAGCTATGAAACTATTTTTAATTGAAAGTATAACATTCTTTGCAAGTCAAGGTACCAATGTAAGGGAGTGGCCGTGTATATTTATATTAAATCTCTGAGCATGCCCATTGTGAACTAGATCTTTTCAGGAACCCGAGCTGAGCAATTGTAAAGTTAATAAAAGAATGTGACTGCCTAGTAGGACTGGATGGCTAGCTTAAAATTTTTTGTCAAACTGTTTTTGATGGAAAATTGAGATTTCAAACAACTGAATTTTTCCATTAAAAGTAATCTATTTTCCACAGAAAATTTTGATTTTTCTCTGGAAAGCTGAATGCCTAAAAACAAACAAACAAAAAAATCTCATTTAACAGTCTGAAATCCTACTGCAGTGCCTCATGGGAGTTGTAGTTTGGGTGTCTAATGCTCCCATTCTCCTCTGTATATAGCTTGACTTCATGTCCCATGATGCACTGTAGCCACACCCCTCTCCAAGAGGGAAGACCATAGTGCTTCATAAGAAATGTAATCCAAACAGGGAGCCCAGCCTATACAGAAGAATGGAAGCATGAGTCACCTGAACTACAATTCCCATGACGGACAATGGCAACATTTTAGGATCAAAATATTTTGATTTGTTGCCAAAACTCAATTTTCTGTGGGGAAGCAAGGGATGGGAGTCACACAGTTTCCAACCAGCTCTACTCGATTCTTCTTAAGAACATTACATTCTTCTATTTGGAAGAAGATGCTATAGCAGTTCAGATGACGTATTCCACATTAATGAGAGATCACACTTTACAATAACATCTCCAACTGAAAATCTGAAAGAAAATCATGAAAAAAAGAACTGTAACGTTGGACCTTTTCAAGGGCATGGGTCAGTATGGGCCCAAACCTGCTTTCACTGAGGTTAATGACAGCAGTCCCATTGATTTAGTAGATTTTAAAAGGCCAAAAGGGATCATTTTGACCATCTAGTCTGACCTCCTGCATAACACAGACAAGAAGTAAGATCAAGCTATAAATATGAAACATAAGAAAACAAACAGAATAAAGAAGACAAATACCTGTTGGGGATTTTACAGGTATACTAGGTCTTACGTCACCGGGGGGAAGAGATGGGACAAGGTGACCTCTCAGCATCCCTTCCAGCCCTACTTTTCTATGATTCTGTGATGACAGCATATAAGCCAGCTTGTGAACTACACTCTTAGTTTAAGTAATTGCCGTCAACAGCAACAAACTATATAGTTCTTGAAGGACAGATGGACAGACAGTCTTGTGGTTAAAACACAGAAGTAGGCGGAAGAAGATCTAGGTTTATGCCTTTCTCATCATCAGTCTGAATGCATAATCTTGTGCAAGCCCCTTACCCTGTCTGCAAAATAGAAATAATAATATTTACCTAACTCAAAAGGGAGGATAAATTCATTAGTGTTTATGAGATGCATAGACACCATGGTAATGGGCATCAGAAAATAGGAGAAAAAAATCTGATTTGTGGTTGAAACAGATGGAAGCCAACTGCTATAATCATGTACTCAGATTAATTAACAAAAGATCAAAAACACAGATGCTCCAGAAGATGAAAGAGACAGATTTTCCCCTCTGTTCTCATAGCAGAAAACAGTGCAATTTGAGAGCAATAATGAAAATAAACCAAGCTAGTGATACCACAGGTCATATCAAGACTGTGGAACTTATGCAAGCCTTATTGATTAAATAAATACAGTGAAAGCTATGAGACACACGGACTGAAGAGGTAAGACACATGGTAAAACTTCCTAAAAGAAAGCTAATAATTAGCTTTCCTTGGAAGTAGGATCTGTCTGCAGAAGTAATAACTGCTTATTGTTGTCCCAACTTTTTACAGAGTCTTATCTAAGCTTGACTAATTTTGTCAGTAGTTTCCTCATCTTTAGTTATTTTGGCAAGAATCCCTTTTGCGGTCACGCCCATGCTTTGTTGTCTCAATAGCGCCAGCCTATTTATCAGGTCAGTAGTTTCCTCATCTTTAGTTATTTTGGCAAGAATCAGAGCTTCAAGAATACACGTGCTAAACTACTATATGGTGCTGAGCATCCTCAAATCCCAGTAACATCAAGTGTTCTGAGAAGATCAGAAGCTGCATTTAGTGGAGCTGAATGAATAAGATGCAACAAATAATTGACATCCACAGGCGTGTTGCTATGTGCTCAGATTTACTCATTATTTGATGGTTATTTTTAATTCGGGCTGTGTCTAGACTAGATCATTTACAGCGGCGCAGGTGCGCAAATGCAGCTGCGCTACGGCTGTGCGTCTGGCGAAGACGCTGCAAGCCAATGGGAGAGAGCTGTCCCTTCAGACTGATAACTCCTGCCTCGGCAAGAGGCGGTAGCTATGGCAGCGGGAGAAGCTCTCCCGCTGACATAGTGCTGTCTACGCTGGTGCTTAGGATGGTGTAACTTATGTCGTTCAGGGGTGTGGATCCCCTAAACTCCATAATCAGAGGGGTAGCCGTGTTATTCTGAATCTGTAAAAAGCAACAGAGGATCCTGCGTCTGATGAAGTGGGCATTCACCCACGAAAGCTTATGCTCCAATACTTCTGTTAGTCTTAAAGGTGCCACAGGACCCTCTGTTGCTTTTTAAACTCCATAAGTTATACCAAAGTAATTTGCAGTGTAGACATAGCCTCAGTGGATTGAGTACAAGTGTTCCCCGTGAACATTTGGTAACTGAGCAGCTTAAGTTAAATGTATGTTATGCTGAAAGGTGCTAATGGCTGCCCTCAGGAGAGTCCTGGATCCAAAGACCATCACAGACTACATTTATTTAATCAATAAGGCCAAGCACTCACCTTCATGCTCAGTAAAAGGACCCGTCAAATCCCTTTATGTGGTAAAAACAGCTTCAGACAATAGGGCAACAGCCTAAGACTGCAGGCCAATGAATGGCAGGCCAGAGCTAATCCAGTGGTTTCCCTGGTTGCAAATGCAGGAGCTTGGACATTGGTTGTAAGCAGAAAACCAGCAGAAGGAGTTGTGAGCATGACCCTGAAAGAAAGCAAATGGACAGAGCTTTTCGGGCACAGAGCTCCCTGGAGTGGCAGACTTGCGGTTTTCATGGCAAAAAAACTATGTTTGTTTCTTCTGTGTTCAGGGAGACAGGACTTTGTGTACATTTTTGTAAATAAACAAGATTACACCAAGAATATACCTCACTTGTGTTCCTGATTTCTCATTCTAACAGAAACAACCATGGAAGGCCTGGACTTCTGGCTAACTACTCGGGCCACACGGAAAATCCATGAGTGATCAGATAAACACAATATTGTAATGCTCAGATAGACATGATACCATTTCTGAGCATGGACTGGATGGGGCTACAATTTTTTCTGGCATGAAAATTCCTACACATGTAAATTAAGATGAGTTTGTCATGAATACTCTCACATGCAACTCGGGCTTGGTCTACACTACCCCCCTAATTCGAACTTACCTTGGTCCACACGCGGCAGGCAGGCTCCCCCGTCGACTCCGCGGTACTCCTCTCGCCGAGCTGGAGTACCGCAGTCGACGGCGAGCACTTCCGGGTTCGACTTATCACGTCCAGACTAGACGCGATAAGTCGAACCCAGAAGTTCGATTTCCAGCCGTCGAACTACCGGGTAAGTGTAGCCAAGGCCTCAGTCTTGTTTTCCATGGACACTTCTATCAGTAAGGGAAATCACAGGACAGAAATGATGACAAAGTGAGCACAAAGGGGGAGGGGACACAAGCAGACAGGAGAAGAATAAAAGGGAAATCACAAAATAGCTCCACCTAAAGTCCCATTTCCATTGCTGGAAAGATGTCAGAGATGCTCTTTCCTGGCGGGTGATTGTATAGAATCACTCATTTAAAGAGCACAATGTCCTAACAAACTATGAAGGTAATATCACGTGTTCCCTTATCATATTTGAACATTGTTAGAACATTCTTGGAACAGGCTTGTATTGGGAAGGAGTTACCCCTAGACATTTTCTAACCTAATTTATAAAGATACCCTGCGGTATTCTGTGGGGTACCTTTAGGCAATTGCTGTATGCCATTTATATTTGTATAGCACTTTCCATCTCTGGAGCTCAGAATGATTAACATTGATGAATTTAGCCTCAATGTATTCCAGTGAGGAAGTATAGTTACTTGCATTTTGCAGTTGTGGGGAACTGAGGTACAGATAAACTAAGGGCCTGATTCTTCAGCATTAAGATCAGTGGGGGGTTTTCTCACTGTCTTCATTTGTTTGGGCTCGAAGTGACTTACCCAAGATCACACGAGAAGCCAATGGCAGAGTCAAGTCTCTTGACTTTCAGTCCTGTGCCTTAACTAGGACAGCAGAGAGAGAGAGAGAGAGAGAGTGTGTATGTGTGTGTGTGTGTTTTCTCCTAGTTTTATCCTCACTGCAAATGGAAGGACAAGTCATAACTCATCTGTATTTATGTCACTTTTACCTGAGCTATTTCTCCTGAGAAAGTAATACTTTCATTAGTAAGGAACTACTCGTTGAAGAGATGAAAACAAAAAACACTTAAAAAAAATCAATAAAAATTACCTCCAGAGTCCATATTGTCTGAAAACTGGGGTGGTCCATTATAAACCAAACACACTGCAGCATCTGCTTCAATTAAATGCTAGATTTATCCCTGCTTATCTGGGCAGAACGCATTTTATCCCTGGCTCATTTTCACTTTACCACTTAACAGTAATGTGGTCACCACAAACTTCTGAGTAAATATAATATTTCAGGGAAGATGATACGTATGTATTTTACACTGGACTGGACTGCTTCAGCTGGAGTGACCCAATTTAAAAAGCAAAAACACTGCACTTAGATTCCTTCCATTTACAAATTACCATCAGCATTTCACTGACAAAGGCCATTTGTTATTAATCATCTTACTGAAAATAACACATTTCAGGGCCTTGGGAAATAGGAGTATCTGAAAGTTTGATCTGGAATAAGTGTTATATTTATGAGATTTAGAATCCAGTGTGAGAAAAAAAATATTTAGAGGCAGTCTTCCTGTTCTTTACCATGAACTTTACATCTTCCTTGCTTGTTTCCTCTTTGAAAATAATGCATTTAATCAGAACTGCCAATCCCATTAAACTGGAGCTCTGGGACAAATTCCCTTCTTTCCCCCGCCCCCTGTGACTAAGCAGTTGATGTTTGGACTAGGGAGACAATGGATGATTTCTATGTTGTATGCTAGGCCTGTGTCTTCATTTAAATAAAATATATTTCTCCTGGTTTTCTCTGAAACCATGTCCCTTGCACCTCAGTTAAACAGAATCTACAGGAAAAGAGCTTGAAGGATTATATCCCAAACTGTTCAAGGCAGCGTGGGGGAGTGAAGACATAAATCATGGTAACTTCTGATCACATTCCAAGAGACCCAGGCACCTAAGAAAATATATTGCAAAATACATGGAAGTGTCCAAAGCAATGTGTTTTTCCATTACACAATTATGTTTTGTCTTAAATTTCAGATAAGCCTCAGATAAGCTACTTTCTTGACCCAATGTTAGCTATTAAGACCTCTAAGGGTTTACACTGAGTGGTCTAAAGCAAGACTGTAATAATCTTGTGTTCAAGTCTTTTGCTCTTTAAGGTTACACCTTATTAGAATCAGCCAGCCTCTATGGAATTTGGAAATACAGGAGCAATACAAAATGTCCTTAGCTGGCGCTTAACCAAAAGTATCAAGATTTTTTAATGCACATCTGTATTCATTTTGGCTAGACTCTTGCTTTGCACCTAGCTTCTGTATTTCATCTGAGCTCATATAAAATAGTTCAACTCCATTTCTACTTTGGAATAACTGAGCAATTCCTTAGAAATGTCAGGTCCTGTGCTAGCTACTTTATTATTCTATAAGAACTGCCCCTGTTAGATCTTATTTCAGACAAATCTGCCCTGTCTTACTTCAACTCTGATGTCTCTTTCTCTATATATATATATACACACACACACACACACACACACACCATCATAGACAGGTTGTTCTCTATAGCAGCTTGTAGTTTCTCTCAGACTCCCAGAGAGGGGAAGAGAAGGGCACAGTGAAAAATGAATATTCCTGTTGGAGGAACTACATTTGAATGAGGGCAGGTCTTCACTACGGGGGGGGAGGGTCGATTTAATATACGCAAATTCAGCTATGCGAATAGCGTAGCCGAATTCGACCTATTGAGCCGACTTACCCCGCTGTGAGGACGGCGGCAAAATCGACCTCCGCGGCTCCCCGTCGACGGCGCTTACTCCCACCTCCGCTGGTGGAGTAAGAGCGTTGATTCGGGGATCGATTGTCACGTCCCGACGAGACACGATAATTCGATCCCCGAGAGATCAATTTCTACCCGCCGATTCAGGCAGATAGTGTAGACCTAGCCTGAGAAATGTGCAATTATTGCTGTAGTTCAGGATTGCACAGAAACCCAGCACCAAAGAAGACATAAATCAGCTACTCCTCCATTCACACTAGCTTAGCACTTCCACTAGACCACATAGGCCCTGTCTTCACAAGGAAAATAGGTGTGTTCTTAAGTAGAGTTAAGGAACAAAAGGTAATATCCGAGTGAAGACAGGCAGTTTGTAGTTTTTCACAGGAGTTAGCAGATGAAGTTAAAGACTATGAGGGAACTTACAGTTTACTATGACCTGCTACCATGACATGTGAAAACTATAAACTGCCTTGTCTTCACTCGGATTTTACCTCATGTTAAATAATTGGAGTTGAGAACACACCTTTTTCCTAGTGAAGACATACCGATAAGGGCACATATAACTGTGTGACTTGCACAAGAATCGTGATGGTCTCCCCACACGATAGGGGTCATTCCCTTGCAGTTTGATGAGAAATACTCATAACCTGCAGGAGAATCAAGCCCCTGCTAGGGAAAAACTTGGCCCTGATTCATCATTATCAATTCTGGAAACTTAAAATTCCACACGTCTGCAGGGAATTTCCTGTCAGAAGGGGTGAATTTCACTGAGATCCTATTGAAAAACAAACAAAAGACTTAGTCCTTTCCTGCCCAAGAGGTGGATTGGAAGGTTCCTGAACTCTTTCTCCTTTAACAAGCTGATTGAGGCTATGTCTACACTACAGATTGCTTCTGTATAATTTACATTGTTCAAGGGTGTGAATAATTCACACCCCTGAGCAATGTAAATTATACCGACCTAAGCACCAGTGTAGACAGCACTATGTTGGTGGGAGGCCAAGACTATAACAGGGTTCAGAAAAGAGCTAGATAAGTTCATGGAGAATAGGTCCATCGATGGCTATTAGCCAGGATGTCCCTAGCCTCTGTTTGCCAGAAGCTGGGAGTGAACGACAGGGGATAGATCACTTGATGATTACCTGTTCTGTTCAGTCCCTCTAGGGCACATGGCATTGGCCACTGTTAGAAGACAGGATACTGGACTAGATGGACCATTAGTGTGACCCAGTATAGCCGTTCTTATGGAGAGCTTCTCCTACTGACATAGTTACTGCCTCTCATGGAGGCAAGAGTTATTAAGCCAACAGGAGAGCTCTCGCTCATTGGCTTAGAGCATCTTCACCAGAAGGGCTACTGTAAATGATGTAGTGTAGACATAACCTGAGGTTAATTAAGCCAATGAAGACACACCCCACCCTATATTATTATTGGAACCAACCCCTCCATAGTTAAGAGTTTTAATTGAATCCCTTCAGTTGTGAAAGAGGAGGAACTGATGAACCATATTAATGTGGAAGCATTAGAAAGGCACTCCCAGTAGGAAGGAGCTGTGAGATCCTGCAGAGGATCAAAGAGCAGTTGCACATGGCTTCCTTCACACCTGGATTGCCTCACATCCTGAGAAGTATAAAAACCAAAAGTAAAATGTACACATTGCAAGTGGTCAGCACTGAAGCAGACGAACAAACGTGGCCTTGAGCTCAGCCATCATCTATGCTGGTTTACCTGGAGTAATACTGCTACTCACTGCCTCCTTTAGATAATTGCGATGAACCAGTCTATTGGAAAAGCAGATGAAAAATACACTGTGATCTCCTGTTGATGGCTTCTTTCAGAGTAAGTCACAGGCACTGCTTCTCCGATTCTGTCCTACGGATGCTATTATTTTAAGCCGTCCAATATGCTGAATACTGGGCTCTTCCTCTCAGATGGCACATCAAATACACCTGTCTCTTTCTGATGAGCTGCTGTTGGAACAGCAGCTGAGAGCTACATCCCTTTCAGATTTCTCTCCCCCAGAATTCCCAGCTTTAAAGGGCTGAGGCCTGTAAGAGCTGTGCTAAGCTGTGCTTTAGGGTTGTCAGCCCTCCAGGATTATCCTGGAGTCTCCATGAATTAAGGATTAATCTTTAATTAAAGATTATATTATGTGATGAAACCTCCAGGAATTCATCCAGCCAAAACTGGCAACCCTACTGTGCTTACAGTAGCAGTGACTTGTTACACCATACTATTCATTTCGTGTGGAGTCCTATTGTGATGTAACTAAATGAATACAAAACTGGAGTTTAGGAACTTTGAGCCCTAGTCACATTCCACCACTGATTCACTGGGTGGTTAGGGGGATTAGCTCTATCTCACTGCAGCTCAGTTTACCCATACATAAAATGTTGATTATAAGGAGTAAGCTTGTGAGGATCGTTTCGTTAATAATTGCAGAAAGCACTCCGAAGATTAAAATCACTTTATCGAGGCTAAGTATTATCTCAAAGAACAACTGAGACTATGCAAAAGACATGGAATTTCAGCCTCTTACATCCAACAAAGGTTGAAGGCATCCATGTTCTTTTCATATAGGTATTTCAGCATGATCTTAATTGCAATACATACACACAGCAAACATCGGAACCGTGGTTCTCCTTGGCATTTCACAAGGGATTATGTCTGCTTTAACTTCATTTCCACCTCTGCCTTCTGTTCACTTCTCCAACCAAGAGCACTGAGCTCTTCATAAGCAATGTCTTTCAAGCAGGGAAATCTTTGTGATGGGGCTGCACCAACCAGGTGTCTTGGATCCACCTTGACAAACTCTCTCTCCCCCCCAATCACCCCAAGAAATAGAAACTCTTTGAGCAGGATAGTAAACCCGACTCTTCATCTTTGACAGTACCAACAATGATCCAAGGGTACCTCTTATACTCACAGCACTGCTGCTCCACAAGCTTCACTCTTCCCTGCCATCCCAACAACCAGTATGTGTCTCCAGCTGATTGACTTGATGATTCTGCAATGAGGACCGTAATACCATGCAAGCCACTAGGTAAATCATGGAAGCTGGTAGCTTTGTCTCTTCAAGATTTGGTTCCTTCAGATATTTTTACTATCTTTTTCCAATGCATCTCAGAACAGGAACTTTGGCTGATCTCAAATCAGGAGCAAAGCTTGAGAAAGCCAGTACTGTAAAATCCATATTCCTGTACAATGATACACCAAATTTTAATTAAAATTAAACAGAATAAACTAAGAACTGTCGACACATTTCAGTTCCCCCACTGAGCCTGCATAAAACCCACTGCATCTCTTTAGCCTTTTGCTAACACTCTCCCCTCCTCAGATCAGGACCCTGCAACTATCCCTAGACCTCACATTCTTTAATAGAACTGTAAGTTGAGAACAAGCCTGTGACAGGGAGAGATGCAGGTCCTCTTCCATAGACCTTTCCCCTGGAACAGATGGCTTTAAAAGGCCTTTCCAAATCACTCTTAACGCTCACAGAAGACCAAGCAGTCCTGGGTTTCCTGTTGGCCTTTCTCTACCCTCCTATTGATCTGATCTAATTTGCTGACCCAATCTGCATACCTTTTGCAGAGAGCAGTGTTCTGGACATGCTGAATGAGACTTCTCACTGCAGATGAGGTCAACTAGGCCATGTATTTGAAAATGAAGCTGGCACGCACAGCTGGCACGTTCTGCTCCTACTGACAGCAGCAGGCATCTTGCAGAAAAGTGGCAGTATTAACACACAGCCCACCAGCACAGGAGCAGCCCGTTGTCAGACATTGTAAATTGCTCCTGATTTTACAGCCAGGAGAGGAAATTTCAGGGTGAATATTTAAATCAAAAGTTTAAGTGTTTTGCTTTCTAAACTGCCCATGCAAATGAGTATCAGATTTGTACATACAGTTACCCGGATTCTGTATACTAATTAAGTAACTGTGCATACACACACACACACACACCCCTGGCCATGTGCATTCACAGTTTTCTAATTTACACATTTAATAGTGGCATCTGCAGGTAAGCTGTTTAGAAACTCAGGTCCTCTTACTTTTACACTGTTAAATTCTTCACATTGCTAATTCAGCAGTAGGGCTTTGAAGACCAATGCAGAAAGATTCTGCTTATCGTGCCAAAGGACCCAGACCACATGCTGAAGTCTGATTGGTTTCAGAAAAATCAGAGCTATTGTTAATTCATCATGAAACTTATTCTGTAAATTATGAAAACACAAAAAAAACAACTATTTGGAGGGCAGGACACTATGATCTAGTGATTAAAGCAGGTGACAGAGCAAGAACTCCTGATTTTTTCCCTGCATTGCCACTATCTCACCCAGCGATTTTACATAAATCTATTAACTTCCCTGTGCCTCGGTTTACCTACCTGTAAAATCTATTGCTGCAGTATTGTGATGCTTCATTGGGACTTGTTTGTAAAACGGTTTCAGATTCTTGGATGAGAGCTGATTTATAGCCCTACTTCACTCCACATTTCTTCTTTGTTCACCTTTGTGCTTTCTGCCTTGCTGCCTCTTGAGCCTGGATTGTGTCTCCTCTGCAGTCTGTACAGGGTAAAGTTTGCAGAGTGTCTAACAACTATCAATTTTAGGCATTTGTAATGTCCTCACAACTGTAGTACCTAGGCCTCTACTGGGAATAATCATCAGTGGCAGAGTAAGGGCAGATCCAGGCTCAATACTGAGCTGGGTTAGGGCTGAGAGATTCTTATCTGGGGTGAATTAAAGGGGATCTTTGGATCTGCTGGGCTCAGATCCAAAGCTCCCCTTTAATTCACCCCAGATAAGAATAATAAATGAAGGCATCAAGATGTTGCAGTTCATCTCCTTGAATCAAAGGATGAAAGACTAACTAATTATTCATTGTGATCACCAAAGTGATGCAACAGAGACTCTCTGAACATTTGATTTGAATGCCAATCTCAGCTGAGGAATTCACCCCAACATTCTCTCCTTCCTGCCCTTACTATGACTTACATGTGTTGCCTTTGTTCTTCAGAAAAGATGAGTGTTTTTGGCAGAAAGCAACAGCTATGTTGCACTAATGAGCATCTAGAACAGTGAAGCAAATATTAATGTTTGCTCTTTTATATCTTGGCAGCCAAAGCACAATTCAGATTATGCAAATTGCATCAATCTTCCTGTCCATTGATTTGCATAAAGAAACTCAAGTGAGCTTGTACATTCAAATTGCCATGCAAATCACCATGCCCTGGATTTACATACAGGTTGATACTTCACTCCAAAATGCATGAACCAGTGCTAGAGAGGGCCTGACAAATACTCAAGTGTAATTCACAGGTCGGTGCAAAAGACAAATATCTTTCTTTAACCTCATAGCGGATAATGAATGAGGTAGTAAAATAAACGAAGACACTGTAATCCTAGAATTTGACATTCCTGAGTGCAAACCTAGAATGTAAAACACTGCAGTCAGCCATCTTGTGTGTTCAGCCACTGATCGCTGAAAACAAAACACCACATAGCTAGGAGTAATCTTAGGCCCTGAGATGCAAGGCCGTGCAGCTGCAGGTTTGCAGTTCTGGTCATCAGAATTGGAGGATAGGACAGAGAGTTAATCTGCCATAAAACAGAAGGAATGTTTGGGACAGCCAACCTTAGTTTTACATGCCTCTGACATACACATTTTATTATGATTAGAAATGTTTTGATAAGAGACAATGAGTAGTTTGCTGAAATTAGCAGAATTGGCGACCCACCAGGGGTTCCTGTGGTGACCCACTCGGAGTCACAGAGTTATGAGCTTTATTTAAGTTAGCTATAAAAGATTAGAAACAATGATTTATTTGGAGCAGTCCTAGGAAGTTTTTCTTTGGGCAAGGATCTGACTCTCTAAACTCCCCAGCAGCTGGATGGAACGAGGGCTGCGGAAGGCTAGCTGCTGATTCTTCAAAATCATCTCGGACTTTGGTAAATATAAATGTTTAGGATGCTCTCAACCTACTGCTACAGTATATGTGTGTGCGTACTTGAGACCTAATAAAGAGTAGTTTTAGGTAAAAGCTCTCATTTGTATTAATCATTTATCAGACAGTGGAGCTGTGTCCCCATTCATTTATTCCTGATACTGCCTGGAGAGACACAATTAAGTTACCGCTGCTTTGGGTTCTGAAAACCCTGGATAACAACACCAGGGACGCCTACAGAGTTGTAGATGGTATTTAGTGTTAAAATGGAGGGTTTGTCCTTTCCCAAAGCATTTGCAAGAAAAGAAAAAGGGGGACAACTGAAAGCAATCCACAGATGCATTGTCCATCTCTTCTAATAGAAATTGCTCCTTCACACACTCTCACTTCTGGATGAGCAGGGCCGGCTCTAGGCACCAGCAAAACAGGCTGGTGCTTGGGGCGGCACATTTTTAGGGGCGGCATTCTGGCGCGGGCCATGCTGCCCCTAAAAATGTGCCCCAGCCGCCCTAACTCACCTCCGCTGCTGCTGCTCGCCCTCCCTCCCAGGCTCTCAAACCCAGGAGGGAGGGGGAGACCCCGAGCAGCCGCGGCGCATGCGCTGCTTCTCCCTCTTCCTCCTAGGCTTGAGAGCCTGGGGGGAGGAGGCAGGGCTGGGGATTTGGGGAAGGGGCGGAGTTGAGGCGGGGCCGGGGGTGGGGTAAGAAAAAAATGGAGGGGGGGGGCGGCAAAAATCCTAGAGCCGGCCCTGTGGATGAGCCTTCCTTCTGTAGCTCCCAGCATCTGAGACATCTTGTCTGTATCTCTCCACCTCAGCACAATTCGGCCCTCATTATCCCTTTTTACACTGGTTTAAACCAGGAGTGACTCCACTGAATTTAATGCATTATACTGGTGTGAGAGATGAATCAGTCCCCAATATCTATTTTCCAATCTCAAATGAAGAGATCGAATTTCTCCTTTTTCACAGCTATACAGTAATTAATTTCTCTTTCCCTCTATATTATTATTCAAGGATTGGGCTGTAAGAACTATGGACATCTAGGATAGCTCATCTAGGGAAATTCACCATCAGCCAAAGCAAACAGGAGAGGGTTAAAATTGCCTTAGACCATCCCTATGAAATGAGGACAATTTTACAATACAAATCAGTATTACCCTAACAATATGCAGTTTATTTCACAGTAGAGTGCTCTGATCTAAAGCTCCAACATTATTTTAAGTTGTGTGTAGTGCATATGTAACAAAGGTTTGTCAATTGACCTTCCTATGTGCTGTCTCTGCACTGGGATTTTCCTGAATCAGCACTGTTCTTTTACATAAGAGGACATATTTAATTTCAGAATTTAAATTAGGTTCTGTTCATGTCTCTGCCACTAACTAACTGTGTGGCTTTGGGCAAGTCACTTAACATCTCTGTGCTTCAGTCTCCTATTCTCATGAGCCCTTTGGGCCAGAGACAGTCATTTACCATATGTATGTACAGTGCTTAGCGTAATGGAGAGCCTTAAGTGCTCCTGCAGTATAGATAATACCTATCTATGCCACTTGATTCATATTTCTAAAGTGCTTTGAGATCCTCAGCTAAAATCTTGCAGCCTTTATTCATGCAAAATTGCCATCAACTTCAATCCAAAGCAATGACTGAAGGATGTGGTCCTAGAAAACCAACGTATTCTTTATTACTGGTACCCCTCTAGTGACTTCACTGGGTTCAGATTTTGCAACACAATCTGAAACTATACTAGGGGTTTCCAGAGACATATAGAAAGTCTCATCTGTGGTTATAGCTCTCAGAGTTTCACAGGTGAAACAGCTAAAGAAGATCTTTTCATTCAATCAACAAGCAAACCAACAATGCAGCAGTAGCATTGTCCTAGAATTTGCTTTGCTCTGCTGGATGGCATCAAGAGAACTGTCAGAATCCAGATTAGGCTGAGATCAAAATCACATCCGTACACCTTCACTGCAGAAGTTTATTATACCGCTTACACTTTGGTTAATTATGATGGACAAATACCTTGGCCATTGTAGAACAGTCAAGTGACTTGCAGTGTTCTACATTCTGAAGCCAGAATCAGAGTTCTCGGGTCCTTCTTGTTCATTTTCTTTCATTTGATATAACCTTTTTATGTTATCAGAGCGTGAACAGAGTATTTTCTTCTATATAGGCTCTAATACCACCCTCAGCATTGTAGTATCTGGTCGCCTTCCAGTAGTGCATTAAGCAATGTGACTAATATCTGTCATATGTGATTCATTCTCTCTCTCATCCTCTCCTCTGGAGGAGACGTGTGTGTACATCAATGCATTTTGGTTTGGTTTTGAGGTGGCTTTTCAAAATCTATTCACTGCATAGGTGCTGACTTGGTGGGTTCTCTGGGGCTGGAGCACCCACAGGGAAAAATGGTGGGTGCTGAGCACCCACCAGCAGGCCCTCTATCAGCTCCCTCCCTGTCCCCCAGTATTCGCCGCCCGCCATCAGCCTCGCTGATCGGCGCCTCCTCCGGTTCCCCGCACCTCCGCCCCGCCTGCCGTGATCAGCTGTTTTGCAGCATACAGAAGGCTTTGGAAGGGGGGGGGGAGGAGTGAGGGTGCTGCACGCTGGGGGGATGGGCGAAATGGGGCAGGAAGAGATGGGTGCGGGCAGGACCTGGGGCAGATCTGGGGGTCAAGCACCCTCCGGCACACTGGAAAGTCAGCGCCTATGATTAACTGCTCTGTGCTTATATTAGAGAAGGCGGGTTGGAGAAGTGCATCTTGCAGCAGGAAGTTTTATGATGGTCCTTAGCTTCAGAGTTCATTCCACAATATCTAACAAGCCCCTGAGAAAGCCCTGTCTCCTGCCCAGATGAGCTTTACCCTTATGGTAGAAAGCAGCATTATACTTGTAGACAATAAGTGAGAACATAGATCTATTTAGTCACTTTAATAATTAATGTCTTGCATGACCTTTACTGGCGGGGGAGGGGGGATTATTTCAGGTTTTGCAAATAATGAACATTGTACTTCATTATGTATATGCTATTTCTACTTTGTGAATGTATTTATATATATTTCATTAGATGCTTATATTTTATATAAAAATAAAGTTTTAAAAGTTCCATTGTGCCAGAGGTGCAGAATTGGTGACTATGGCCTTCATCCTGGAGCCTTAGGTTCTTTTAGATATGCTGGGCCCAGGCCACTGAGAGCTTTAAGATAAAGGCCTGAATGTCCGTGGGCCAGATCCTCAGCGTATATAAATCAGAATAGCGCCACTGGATCTGGCCTTGTACTTTTATGCACTGTTATCCATTCCACTGATACATTTCCAGCAGTCCAGAGAGGTATTTTGTATTTTTGTTCTTCTCTATTTTATTCAACATTACCTGCCATATTTTTGTTTCGTCTTCCACTGTAAAGACTTTTGTCTTTATACTCTATTTAGTTTGTATTCCCATTTTTACAGAATTACCCCAGTTCCCCCTGCTGTCCCTCAAAGGCAGATTTCAACAAAAAAGCCGCTCAAATTTCTTTTTCTTTCTTTTCAGCAATGGAAATAAAGGTCAACATTTGCGGGAGACAGAAAAATAATTTATTTATTAAAAAAGAACAAAGGTTAATCAGATTAAAATAAAGACAATGCCACAAAAGGAATTGGAGCAAGGCCATACTTTTGTCTGGAAAAGTCTGTTTTCCTTTGGGAAAGATAAGCTGTGTTAACTCCTTAGCACTGGCAGCCTTAGTGCTATACTATTGTCCATAACAACTATGACTTTTTCCAGGGAAAAATCAAATTATGAAAGGAAGCGTTAATCTAACAGTAAGGAACAAAACAATAACATGCAGTCCCATGTCCCCTGCCATATCTCTTAGTGCTTCTCTTATGAAATCACAACTCCAGGGGGGGCTGAAATGGAGTCACCAGCCAAAACCAAATACTCTCCCTGACCTTGGACACTCATCTTTACTAATCTTTAAAATAATCGTTGATAGCACTAATTTAACCTTCCGATGGGGCTCCAGAGTGTGCAAAGAAACATTCCTTTCAAATAATCAAGCATCAACAGAGTCTGGTTTACACTGAGGTGGGGCCAGCGTGTCTGCCTCCTGCCACTCTGGGTAGAGTTTGAAAGAGCTAGAACATGCCCCATTGTTTCCCATTTTTCTGAAATAAATAACATGGCGAAATGAAAGAAAAACCGAAGGGTGATTGTATTACATCAGGATGTGACCAATGATACCCATGTGAAAACTTCCTTTTTCCCAGCTTAACCATTTTTGAAAGGGTTTAGGGTGACCAGATGTCCCGATTTTATAGGGGCAGTCCCGATTTTTGGGTCTTTTTCTTATACAGGCTCCTATTACCCCCCACCCCCTGTCCCGATTTTTCACATTTACTGTTTGGTCACCCTAAAAGGGTTTGATCTTTAAACAACAATGCCAACAAAACGGATCGTGGGCCACATCCTGAAGACCCAGCACAGTCTCTTTGCATTGCACCACCACTGGATGCTAGGGATAGAACCTGCATATCCAGCCTCAAAGAGGAGCAGTCAGTGTAGGGAACCCCCTAGTGGTGTGGAGGTAGTAATGCACTGGCCCGCCACACCTCAATTTGTGTAGGGGGACATCGCCAGAGTAAAGCAGTTATGGCCCCATCTGCCATTCCTTGTCCTCCTCAGACATTAGGCTGCTCTGACTTACACCCAGGGACCAGCCCTACACACAGCATGGCAGCATCACATGTGGGGAGCAGCCCAAAGGTGAGCTTTCTATCTCCTTGCACTCTCCCCTCCAGACCCAGGCTGTGACTTCCACAGCCATAGCTGACCATGTGACCCTCCACCTCTGAGCAGAGTCACAAGTGGAGATGGACCAGAGCAATTTGGGATCCTGCCCCTTAAATTCTTACACAAGGAGTCCTCAGGGAGAAAATATGTAAAGAATTAGTCAGCTATAGTTTTATTTTGCATATCCTAATTCGGAGCAGCCTGGTCCCACTTTATCAGCACACCCTACCCCATCCCTCCTCAAACCAAACACGGAGGGTTCAAATCCATTGTTTTGCGTTGGTCCCATTTTTAACCAGGCAGCTTGTCAGTAAAATGTTTTGAGATTCTCCAGCGTGAGGAGTTAAAAAAGTACAAAGTGCAGTGGCCACCCCTAGAATCAGCCAAAGCTGCTGTGCAAGGTATCTGAGACAGTGCCGTTATTTCTCTTTCTAAATCTAGGGAAATACCCTGTAAACTTTCCACCAGTGGGGAACGGGAAATCGTGCTTCAAACAACACAGTTCCAGGTCCTTTTCTCAGGACTTGCCTTTATTAACTTAGAAGCAAAGATCCAATCAAAACAAAGTAACTCAGACCATTTCACCACCTCTCAGGATCCTGACTTAGCCTGTGTCTCCAGTGCTCAACAAACCTTGCCGCTCTTCTTCCAGGGCTTTGCAGCCCTCCCCAATTGAGGCTCCCCCCAAGCCAGCTCCTACTCCCTCTTATGACTTCTTCAGGACAGGTGCAGAGAGCCCCATCCCTGACCCAGTGTGTCTCCTTTCTGTTCCCTTGCCTAAGACTCAGGAAGTTTTTTCCTATAGAGCACATATCTAGGGATAGGCACATGACCAACCACAGCTTCCAGGCTCCTAAGGGCCATAACAGGTGCACTGGGACAAGAGCCCCCAGGCTCGTGCTTTGTTACACATTGCAGTGGTAACTCTGGGTAAATATTGTCTTTTTAATGGCAACCACTGTATCGTTGTTATTAATCCTCTCATTACTTTGTCATTTCTAGTTTTGAAAATCCCTGGGGAAAGCCAAGTAATACATAAAAATACTACAATTTCCTTATGCTGATTTCCTCAGTGTATTTTTGTTTATACCAGCCCATCCTGCAGGATCAGTAAGTAGTAATATCTTGCCCTGGGAAAAGGAAAGCAATGCAAGAATAGCCTTTGGCATACTCATTTTTGGCTCTCCTGGCCTAGGAATCCATTTTAGCAAGCACGAACAGTACTGAAACTGGAAGTGACTGGGGATCAGACTAAGACAGGAGAGGCTGAAACATCTATGCTGACCATATTAACCTTCATGCTCATGATGCAGTGGATAGGATATTGCACAGAAGTCAGTAGATCTCAGTTTAACTCCCTGCTCTGGCACTGACCTGCTGTGTGATCTTGAGCAAGTTATGTCACTTCTCTCTGCCTCAGTTTCCCCATAACAATTTCCCCATGATCCTAGTCCTCCATCCCATTATACCAGTCTAGTACTGGAGTTCCATAGTGCGGAAGTGGACTGCATGTTTTCTGAGGAATTTACTGACTTTATTAGCCAATATGTAACCCACTAGTATCCTAGTACTAATTTGATATATGTCAGGCTGGAAACTGTCTATATATGTGAATGCAAATTTTTCCTTACCTCAGTTGAAGGAAAATCTGTACGTATTGTAATTTGCAGCAGAATGAAAAGTTCATTTAAGTGCAAGTATTGCACTTGACCTGTAGAATGAGGGAGAAATGGAGAACATTTCTGAAAAATGAATGCATCTTTTTTAAAGTTAGCATTTATTGCAGCTTCCGCTTAAGGAACCAGTCCTGTTGTCAGAAAATGATTTAGGTCCTAATTTTCAGTTAAACAACCATGTGCATAAATTCACATGCTTGACTTATATGTACAAATATCCAAGATGCATGCACAGATTAGGTGCCTGACTGGCATGCGCAAATGCCTGATCTACGCATTTGCACCAGGTGTTTGTCCATGTGTTAGATATCAGCATTTCATGATATACATGCAACACAGCACACACCTGATTTTGAACCTGCCTGCCCTTAATTTAGAAACTGGTCTGAATGCTTTATAGAGTTCATTTGTTTGTTCCTGTGAGGGCCTTATACATCAGATGTTATTCTAAGACAACATCCCTTTTTTGCTTTGTGATGCAGTAGGGAGCGGGGCGGACAGACCTGGGGATGTCGCCTAGTTTTACTGGGACTGTCTGAATGGGGATGGGATAGCAGGGGGCAGAGGTGAAAGTAAGCCCGTACGGGCCAGTACGCAGGACTGGTAAGAAAAGGAGACTGGCTGAGGGAGGGAGAAGCCTACCCCCTGCATGAAAAAGGTTTAAACTCAGCTGTTCCCTACACCCCCAGGGTTAGGAGCGGTTTCTGGCATCCTTGTTAATTTCACTCACGGTTGCTGGGGGGAAGGAGTCGGGGGGAGGGTGTGTTTGACCATGGCAGGGGCAGTTCTTTTCTGCCCCCGGGATGAGGAGATCTCTCCAATACTAATGTACACAACAAATACAATAGGCATTTGGCTGCACAGCTTAAATCCAGAGCTAATAAAAGCAGGTGGAAGGGGAAAACTCACTGTGACATTGGTTTCTGTCTCCTCCCTCCTCCTCCAGCCAGGATGCAGACAGTAAGGCTCTGCATTCCTCCCCCACCTCCCACTCAGCAGGGGCTCTCCTCTAGGCTCTAGCTTGCAGTGAGCAGGGAGACTGGCTGAGAGATCCCTGCTGCTGCTACCCCCTGCATAAGAATAGTTAAACTCAGTTGTTCCCTGAGCAGTTCAGCCCCCGGGGTTAGGAACCATTTCTGGCATCCTTGTTAATTTCCCTCCCAGTTGTTGGGGGAGGTGGGGGGGAACTGTGTGTGTGACCATGGCAGGGGCAGTTCTTTTCTGCCCCCGGGATGAGGGGCTCTCCTATACACAAAAAATACAATCAAAATCAGGAACCATTTCAAATCTATCCCATTCCCTCCCCAGCAGAGGATCATGGTTGTGATGTCCAAACTGCTTGCAGATCCTCTTTGAAATGTTACTGTTTTAAAAAAAAAAAAAAACATGAGAACATGGTGGGAAGATGTGTCATAATGATCAGGGTTTATTTTGGGCAAAGCAATTTTGCTAAAGCAACTAAAGATTCACAGGGAAAGCAAATAGCCCCCATAGACAAAACCACAAAGGGATTGGAGGGGAAAACTGGATATTCAGGGAAATTATTGTGCCTCCTTTGAAAGAAATAGTCGTTTTCATTCCACCCTCTTTATATATTGACTTAAACACCTGAAACGTCCTTAGGACATAGGGCGCAATCTCAGATCTCTTTTTGTTTTGTCCTGCCTGCAGAGTGCAGAGGCTGAAATTGACAAAACTTTCTCTAAATATCTTGTATATTTCATGAAGGCTATTCCAGTTGTCCTTCATTCACCCCTGCCTTCCCCTACTACTAGCCACCCACTGGTGTGCCCCTGCACTCTTATGTGCCTGGAAGGGAGATTAAAAAATCCTTGATATCTGACTTGCTAGGAAATAGGAAGGATCTAGGGAAAGCGGGGCACTGGTGGGCATGGTGCAACGCAGTCCCTTGCCCCCCTGGCTGGCTATGGTTTTTGCCTTGGTTACTTACTCCTTGGCAGACCCAGCCCAGCAACACCCACTGGCTCTCTGAAGGCAGCAGCAGCCCACGGGGGCCGGTTGCTGGGGTCGCTGCGGGTCGGCGGCAGGCTGCAGCTGCATTGTTTGTGACTGAGGCCTGGTCCCCACTAAGTCCCCACTTCGGACTAAGGTACGCAAATTCAGCTACGTTAATAACTTAGCTGAATTCGAAGTACCTTAGTCCGAACTTACCGCGGGTCCAGACGCGGCGGGAAGGCTCCCCCGTCGACGCTGCGTACTCCTCTCGGCGAGCTGGAGTACCGGCGTCGACGGCGAGCACTTCCGGGATCGATCCCAGAACATCGATTGCCTGCCGCCGGACCCTCCGGTAAGTGAAGACGTACCCACATTCATACACATACATACTGTATGTATTACTATCCCGTGGGGAAGGTGCCGGTGCCCTTTTGAGGGGTGGGGGGACAGGGGAGACAGTATTTCTGCTGCTCACACCTCAGGAACTTCTGTAAGAGGCAAGGTCTGGCAGGGCACTGCCAGCGCATCTGTGGGCGCCCAGCTTTTGTGTTGCTGCTTAATGGTGTCCCCAGGAAAACTTCCAGCCTCAGCAGCTGCTGTTCTCTCTTCCAGGCTGTGGGAGGGAGCCACCCGGGAGACAGGGGAGGAGACGGAGGTCTGGGGGGCATGTGGCAGCAACAACATAAGCAATAGGGGGTGGCAGGTGGGGGCTGCAGCTCCAACGGGAACCATTACCCACAGCAAAGCCCCCCAGTCTCCAGCTCAGTCCTGGCACGTGGAAGGTGTGAGTGGGCCAGCCCAGCAGGGGCAAGAAAGGGGCATCCATGGGAAGGACTGGATGGAGCAAAGCATCCTTATAGCAACTCCCACATTGGGCCATACAGCTGCTCTCGCTGCTCTCCCTGTTGTCGTGCCATGCCTTGAGGTGAATGTGCTGCACGTCAGCCCTTTCCAAGCCACAATTTCACATATGGCATGGGATTCCACTGAGTATATGGAGGTCCCATGACGAGTGCTAAGTGCAGTCCATTTCACTGTAATGATGTTCATTGCACTGAATCCCCTTTTGCAGCCAGCATTGCTTGCAGCAAGGGTATCCGCTGCAAGGATGAGTTTTTTAAGTTTACCAGGAATGTTTTTTCCTCCAAAAGCCTTGACTTCAACAAATCCCAAGTGTGTTTCCTCTCGATTGATTCTCAGTTGATCAGCCAATGGTCTTATTTCCTTTTCTCCGAAATGGGGATTCTCTGGATTCTCTTGCCATTTTTCGGGATTCAAAACTGACAAATTGTAAATTAAGTTCTTATAATTGGAAGACCTTTCTTCACGTGTGCTTTGATCGGCTTTGTTTGAGGCAGTTGTAAATAGCAAGCCCGCGCGATTCCCATGTGGGGGTACCGTATGGCACTCAAAAGCTAACTTTGGAACATCCACATGAATGTCTTCCTGGGAAAACAAAATTGGCTTGTCTTGCTTCACAGATCTAAATCTACTCTGATCCAGGTATATTCTAAATGTATACGTACAGTATGGATGGATCTCTCAAAAAAGATAGCTCTTAGTGGAGGAGTTGGACCAACAAACAGCCCCCTGGGGAAGGATGGACTCCATTAAGCAGCACACATTAAGCAGAAGCTCCTGAGGTGTGTTAGCCCAGAAACACTTGTCTTCCCCCCCACACACACACCCCTTAAAAGGGCACTGGCACCTTCCCCACAGGACAGTAATACAGACAGTGTGTATGTGTATGAATGTGTGTGTCAAACAATGCGGCTGCAGCCTGCTGCCGCCTGCCCTGACCCCAGCAACTGACCCCTACTATCGTATTATAGTAGTATTGGAGATCCCCTCATCCCGGGGGCAGAAAAGAACTGCCCCTGCCATGGTCACACACACCCTTCCCTCCCCTCCCCCCGCAACAACTGTGAATGAAATTAACAAGGATGCCAGAAACAGCTCCTAACCCCGGGGGCTGAACCACGCAGGGAACAGCTGAGTTTAAACTTTTCTTATGCAGGGGGCAGGCTTCTCCCTCCCTCAGCCAGTCTCCCTGCTCCCTGCTGCAAGCTAGAGTGGAGTCCCTGCAGGCAGGGGGGAAGCATGGCCTAGCATCGGTAGCCTGGCTGGAGGAGGAGGGAAGACATGAAGAAAAATGTGACAGTGAGTTTTCATTTTTTCAGGCTTATTCCAATATTAAAGTTTTAGTACAGACAGTATTTTTAGTAGTAATAGCAGCTTTATTTTCTATATCTATGTCATGCAATGGGAGGGATCCATGAAGTACGTAGGAGAGATGGGTTGCTTGCTTGCAATTGGACCATATGGGTAAGAAATGTAAATTACTTTCATCCCTGCCCAAACCCCAGGGCTCCCAGCCGCCTCTGCAGCTGGTAGCTCCGGGGGTGATTTAAAGGGCCTGAGGCTCCTAGCTTCAGCAGGATCCCCGAGCCCTTTAAATCCTGATTTAAAAGCCCCGGGATTTAAAGGCCCCACCTCTTCCGGTAGAGGCCACGCCTCTTCGAGTTGATGCCCCGCCCCCTCCACAGGACTCTGGAGTACCGGTAAGTCCTTTAAGTTACTTTCACCCCTGGCAGGGGGTGACTTTACTTGAGGGAAGATACCTGAGCCGGGAGGGGGATGGGGCCAGGTGACATCTTTGCCCGGGAAACTGGACAAAGGCTGGAGGAGGAGCCGGAGGAAAGGTGGAAGGAGATGTCTGCAGGGGAGTTTCAGTTTGAAGCTGGCTGGGAAAACGGAGGGAACCCCCCTAGGGTGACCAGACGTCCCGATTTTATCGGAACAGTCCCAATATTTACTTGTTTGTCCCGCGTCCCGACTGATGTTTGGTTGGGACACTGGACAAAGAAGCAATTTTTACCCTCCGCCCCAACTCGCGCCCCCCCACCGCCCCCTCATTCCCCCATTGGATAGCTCCCCAAATCCCCGCCCTGGCTCCGCCTCTTCCCCACACACGCCGCTTGCGCGCTGATCAGCTGTATGGCAGCCGGACACCAGCGTATGTGGCGCGTCCGCCATGAAGATTAAGAAGGTGGTGCGGTGCAGCAGCTGCGCTTGGAGGCCAGCAGAGGAGGGATGGAGGGAGGAAGGTCGGGCAGTTGCTCCGAGTCCGCGCCTCTCTCGGCGCGGCGGCTCTGGGGGGTCCGGGGTGTGGGTGCTGTAACCCGAGTGGAGCGGAGGCAGTGGGGGAAGAAGAAAGTGGGTTGGGTCGGCAGTCCCACACACACCAAGGGGGCAACGCTCCGGTTTGTTCACTGGAGCTTATGACAGCTACAGCGTGGGGAAGGGGATGGGTCTGTGCCTCCTTTGCGGGGCTCTCCTGGCCCCAGGTGGGTTCTCACTGCCCCCTGCTCTGGCGGCCTTCCCGGCCCCACCCCCCGGGACTTTGCCTCCTGAACCAGACTGTGTGCGGAGGCGGGACAAGCCCGTGCCGGGAGGGAGGCTGGCTTTTAGGGCAGAGGAGCAGCTGAGCGCTGCATCTCTGATTGCAGAGCCAGGGGGCCCAGCCAGCGGTTGCAGACAGTTGCGGCGGGGGGGGGGGG
>NC_048304.1:17991235-18156973 GCF_013100865.1 Trachemys scripta elegans
GGGGGGGGGGGGGGCACGCTGGTGGCTTTTTTTTTTTTTTTGCTCCGTCCCCCCGGCATCCTGATATTTCATCTTTGGCATCTGGTCACCCTAAACCCCCCAGGGTTGGGGTCTAAGCTCCCTGCCCCCCAGAGGCACCTGGCTGAGGGGTCCTGGTTGTACCTGCAAGCTCTGCTTGGGACTGTGTTCCTGTCGTCTAATAAACCTTCGGTTTTACTGGCTGGCTGAGAGTCATGGGTGAATCGCAGGAAGAGGGGGGTGCAGGATGCTGACTCCCCCCACATACTTCCTGACATGCTGTAGAAACAAAATGTTATTCAGAGAAAAGGTATAGAATGTATTACCTAAGAAACACTCCGAATTACATATTTAACATGACAGAAAACATCCATAGGTGCATAAAAAAGGATAAGGGATGTAAACTGTCATGAACCCAGGCATCAGCTAGGCAGAAACTTATGAAGTTTTGAACTTCCTTGTACACAAATTACTCCATAACTCAATTATTTGCACCTATTACAGCACCTGAAGCATCTGGGTTCTAGCCACTGCCAGGCTAATCTAGAAGGAAACGAGATTAAATGGACCAGTTTCTGTAACTGAGATCATCAATAGATAGAAAACAAGAAAGAAAGACTGCAGAACACCCTTCAAAATGAAAGAGAAAAATATTCTGTACCTTAATTGGGTGACTCTATAGAATCTCCTTCATCCAAATGTAAAGTCTCCATAGAGAGTTTGCTCTTAATATCATCTTTATAGAGCTCTATAGAATATTTAGAGATGGGAGGGACTTTCCTTTTTAAATTCCATACACAATCAGCTCCAATAAACTTGTGTTTGTTGCCATCTGCTGGCAAAAGAGAGACAGGGACATGACTCAAAAAATTAACAAAAATATCTGCTTGTTGGAGAGAAAAAAACGTGATCCGAATGTATTCTAATGGCTGAGGAACCAGAAGGGAGAAAAAAAAGAACCCATATTTATTATTTTTTAAATCTCATTTTGAGTGGCCTGACTCAGAATATTTGAACCCTTTGGCTTGGCAGTGCTGGTGCTATGTATTCCTATCACACTGGCTTGGCCCAAAGAGGGCCAGCAGAAGGCTCGATCTCATTATCTTGAAGAAACTCAACCACCCTGGTGCAGGGAGACAACCCAGCCTCTCTTGGGTGCCCTGCACCCCTCCAGCAGTGAGCCATGAGGCAGGGCCCTGGCTGACTCCCTGCTAAAGCGGATGGTGGAAGATAACCCAATTCTTGTCCTTCCTCTGCACATCGGCAGGCACACCCCTGCCCCCTCAAACAGCATGGCCACTTTCAGTCCCACAGGGTCTGCTCATTCAGCAGCCCCTTTATAGGGTTGTGGATGTTGCAGGGGCTTCTGGGACATGTCGTTCTCTAGTGGATGCAATAGACTGAGCCTGCTGCATGGGGTTTTGGCTCCTGTAGTGTTCTATGGCAGGCTGTGGCCGAGACTGTGCCCTGTGCTTAGCCAGCAGGTGCAGGCAAACTGCTGCCCAGCCTGGCGTATCCAGGCTTGTGTTCATTTCCTCAAGGTGAGCCTAAACCCATGTGGGTCCAGGAGGCATCATCACGTGTCCTCTTTCCCCTGTCACCATCCTGCATCCATCAAGGCCACTCTGAAGAGACCTTGGCCCTTTCCGCACTGAGCGATGCTGGTGTGAGGACCTCAACAGGGAAAGGATGATCCAGTGGTTAGAGCAGAGGATGGGTGCCAAGACTCCTGGAGTCTGCTCCCAGCTCTGGGAAGGGACTGAGAGATAGCAGTTACAGGAGCAGGCAGTTGGACGTCAAGACACTTGATCTCTACTTCTGGCTCTGGGAGCACTTTAGGTCTAGGCATGTATATATTGTATATACTGTACATTGCATATTGGCTAATAAATTCAAGAATGCAGGGGACGAGGAGGCAGGACTGCGGCGTTCCATTATTGCCCATTCTTGTGGTTTTAGCACTTACCTTGCAACATTTGGTGTTTGTCTTAAAGCACCAGCTGCTGGAATCAGATGATCACTTGAGAATTCCAGCTTTCATTTCACATTGGGGGCACCCTAAATTCTCAGCACCACCCTGTCTATAAAAGGGCTCAACATTTGTTTTGTTTTTTTAATTTCATGATTTTTAAGCCAATTTCATTATTATTTTGTGCTTGATTCATGATTTTGAAAGCTTGGGGTTGGCAAAATGCGTTTCTGTTAATGGCTGAAGTTTGAGAGAAAATTTTCTAATGTAGACCAGGCCAAAATAAGTAGCAGCCCTAATCATAAACACCAGTTGTGCATGCAAGAAGGTCCTAGAAACGTTGCTCTTGCAAACAGGTTTTACTAACCTGGTTTTAGAAAATTCAGCACGTTTACCCTAATAATCTTACCAAACTTGCTGCTTCAGGGTGCATAAGTCAGGGGATCTGGGAAAGAATCGTTATGGACTGTCCTGTCCTTACTAATGACTAGCTGCCTTTCTGTTTTAATGAACAAAATAGAGCAGCCAGTCACCTCATCCCATTTACAGGATCCTTTTCTCCCCATTCACAGCCTCTATGTGCTACTGCAATACAAATAATTAAGAATGTGTAAGGTGTGATCAGCTTTATCTTAGCCAGCGTGATTATGTAGTTTGATCATAAAACTCCTGAACCCTTCCACAGCAGATGTTGCCTCTCTTTGTTAAGGAAATTGGGACGTGGGGTAACCATGACTACAGAGACCTCCTTTTGGGTCCCAGAGGGTCTGCACAGAGAACCACATGGTCTTAACTGCTGACACTTCACTACACACGGTGGTGACTCAGAACTTCACAGCACTAGAACTCAGGGCTTCCTGTGTCAAAAGCATAGAACCTTAGCACATGAGCAAAACAGGAATTTCTCTGTGCCTTTAGTAAGGCTATGTGTCTGTCATGGAGGTCACAGAAGTCATGGATTCCGTGACTTTCCATGACCTCCGTGACTTTTGCAGCAGCCGGTGCTGGCTCGGGCAGCCCCTGGGCCAGCAGCAGCTATTTAGATGTGTGGGAGGGGGCTCAGGGCTAGGGGCAGGGGGGTGGGAGGTGGGGGGCTCCCCAGCTCCCACTGACATGGGCAGAGGAGTGTCTAGGGGGCTCTGCGCGTTGCCTGCACGTGCAGGCCCCGCCCCCGCAGCTCCCATTGGCTGCAGTTCCCGGCCAATAGGTACTGCGCCTGTGGAGCCAGCGCTTGTGGTGGGAACAGCAATTGGAGCCCCCCTGGCTGGAACTACAGGGACATGCAGAGCCCAGTAGGGAGCCTGCGAGCCCCGCCAATCTCCCCCACCCAGCACCAGCAACGCACCCCCCACAGCACCAATAGGGGTCCTGGCCACACACTGTAGCATGCCCCGCCCCAACACCAGCAGGGGTCCTGGGCCACCACCCCAGCACCCACAGTGCCCCCCAGACCACCCCCCACCCAAGCACCTGTGACCCCCCCTCAAGTTTTAGTTGGGGTATATAGTGAAAGTCACGGACAAGTCACAGGCCATGAATTTTTGTTTACTGCCCGTGACCTGTCCATGATTTTTACTAAAAATATCCATTACTAAAACGTAGCCTTAGCCTTTAGCAATGCAGGGCCTATGATATACAGCTATTTCTAATTCTCTCCATTAGAGGGCAGCAGGTGATGCACATACACTCTAGCCAGTTCTGTATCGTATAATGTAATTCATATCTGCACCACAACTTACCTGCTGTGTAGGAATACGGGATTTACTACAATCACAGTAAAGTTACAGCTTCCCACTTCTCTTAAGACAAATTAAGTGTTTGGCCAAGTCACTCTGTGATAGGAACATAAGGATTGAGAGAAGTTTATGCCATAGCCCAGCACAGCATTCTTGTTGTCTATAAACTCGAGTGGTGGTTCCCAATGTGGGGTTTCCAGACCCCTGGCTGTTTGCCATGGGTTATCTGGAGGGTCCATCCCTTGAGCCAGAGCCAGAACATGCCAGAACAGTATTCTGGAACTCTGGCTGCATGGAGGATGCCATCAAATGTTCCAGTGGGTACATTCCATTAGTACTGGGAATGAAAGGGGTCCAGGACTTATAGTCAGTTGCCAAAGGAGTCTTGGGGCAAAAAGTCTGGGAACCACTGACCAGTCAGGATAAAGCTGCCAACACTTTGCAGTTGTCTAGAACATACTATGTCGTGACAACCACCTGATTGTATCTTTTCATCACAGTGCTGCAGCATGAGGTCATAAACCTCCAGATGAACTGGAGATTGTGTCACTGTCCAGTTACAGGATACAGGGTGGATAGAAATCCAGCTACATTCCCCCTCTACTTTTTTTCCTTTCCCCCAACCTTGCTCCATCGCCCTCTCAAATGCCTTCACACTATACAGTTTTGTTACCAATTTTGGGCCTAATCCCATTCTCATTCAAACAGAGGGTAGCTTTGCCATTGTCAACAAAGAGAGCAGGACTGGACCCTTTGGAAGGTTGTTCCATAGTCCATCCCTCCACTGGTTCAACAATAAACATTTCCCAAGCACATGCTGGCAGTGCAATGGGTTTTGGCAGCGCACGAGTTGTCAGTTTGGAAATCCAACATGGTAAGCAAGACATTTTGCTTAGAGGAGCAGAGCTGAGCCAGTATAGGGAATCCTGTGGATCTTCAGTGAAATAAGAGAACCCTCATTTACTGCAGTTCCCAAAAAAGCCACAAAGTAGTGGCAGGAAGCCAGGCCAATGGAAAGAACATAATATAGCCCCTGAATAAACTGCCAACCACAATCCCTCATCTCCTTTGGATGTAGGGTGACCAGATGTCCCGATTTTATCAGGACAGTCCCAATTTTTGGATCTTTTTCTTATATAGGCTCCTATTACCCCCCACCCCCTGTCCCGATTTTTCACATTTGCTGTCTGGTCACCCTATTTGGATGTGAAGTGCCCTCTGAAGCTGTTTATTTAGATATGTCACTGTTTATATAAACACCAGCTAGAAACAATTAACTAGAGCCCCAACTCTCACCAAACACAAGGTTTTTTCTTGTTATTATTAAGAGCCGAAAATGAAGCACTGGAGGCAGCTAGAGTGTTTGTCAGTTCTGAAGAGTTTCGTTTTGAGATCCATTAAGGATCTTCGTGACACTGCAGTAAAATACAACAATAGGGCCCGATCCTGCAGTCAGAGCCGTGGGACCAGAGAGCATACATTGTATATAAATACATATGTTACTAAAGATTTACTGTATAAACTTTGGAAAATAGGTTCACTCCAAAGCCCTCAGTCTCAGCAGAAAAGGGAAGTAGTCCTCTGCACTTGAATGATGGATGCAAAGTCTAGTCAGTATATTTTTCCCTCTCTTGCTATACAGTTATTAACAGTTAGGTTAATAGGTCTCAGATCAACTTAGACTGCTGGACTCACCCCTACACAGAAACCTCCTTCCAGCCCACCAGCCACTTCCTTCTCCAGACCCATGTGGCTATCTCCCAGCCCTATTCCCTTCGTGGGACCAGGTGGCCTACCACAGCCCCTTCCCAGAAATGCATTCTACTCTAGAAAAAACAGTAGGGTTCAGTTTCAGGGCCGGCTCCAGGCGAAGGAAGCAGGTCCTGGGGCGGGCAATAGAAGGGGGCAGCCGTCCTTCCGTTGTTGGGGCAGCACGTCCAGGTCTTCGGCCGCAATTCGGCGGCAGGTCCTTCAGTGCCTCGCTTCCTCTTCGGCGGCAGTGCAATCGTGGTTTGTTTTTTGCCGCCCCAAGCAGCGAAAAAAAAACAAAGCTAGATCCAGCCCTGTTCAGTTTGCACAGGGAGATAATAAAGTACCGTCTGTGGTATCACTAATTTGTAGAAACACAACACGGCACCTGCATTAGTATCAGATCCCCACAAGATGGCAGCATCTCACCTTCTGCTAATTTGCTGTGCAAGCCAGAGACACAAACTGCATTGTTGCTAGCAACAGTGCACTTTCCTGTGTATTGTAATGGACAAATTTAAGAAACTCAAAAACTTAGCACAAATGTTATTTGTGTTAAGTTTTTGAGTATATGTGGAATTAAATGAGCAGAAGATATACAGCCCTAGGTATTCAGATTGTTAAAAAAGCTACATTGCTGCAAGACACATACTGCAGCAGAACACAGTACAGTTCCATAAATAAGTGCTTATGAATATCTGACAAGGTGGCAGTGTCTATTGTTAAGAAGCATTTGTCCAATTTAATCTGATATTGATTGTATCAGAAAGTAAAGAAGTAAGCTGAGACTCTTTTCAGAAGTGAAGTAATTGGAGAGCCAAATATTCCACTCTTCATAAAATTAAACCTAACTATCATAGTAGAGATACAATAGCTTTAAGGCATGCAAATTAGACAATGAGATTGCCCAGGAAAGCCAAAAAGCCATAGCAAGAATACAACTCGAGGGAGAATTTTATGAATGGACTTCCCATTATCTACCTGTTCACCAATAAATGTTCTTTATGTCAACTCTCTAGAGGGACAGTGAGGGATCTTTTCATTTTCCTGGAGTTTCCCCCCTCCCTTGTCTCTGCCACTCAGAGATTGCTGATGAGGGCTATAACTGTGTGTGAGCGCTAGCTTGGGAGGCGGAGTCAGCAAAGTGGAAATCAATCAGGAAGAGTTACAACAAAAACTGAATTACGAATACACCAAGATGGGATTAAATTAAATATTAATTTCCACTCATCAGTTAAGCTCATCTCTCTTTGGAGCCATGCTTCAGTGAGGACAAAGAGTTTAAGAACAGGACAATCCATAGGTTATAGAAATGTTTCCTCTGTTCTCTAGATAGGGGCTTTATTTAATTCTAGAGGCACAGCCAACATCTCCAGGATACCATGCAACTTAAATAGCGTGCAATAAGCTATGTAAGAACACTGGATAAAGTATTTTAAGAAGAGCAAATGTTGCTAGTGCAAAACTCAGAACAGGAGAATTGAAGGTCTCATTTAAGTTCTCAAACCCTTTGAGTGAATCTGGGATCATATTTGTATAAACTTGGCCCAGCTCTTCCGTTGGGCCCCAATCCTTATCAAGCCAGACTCCATTGTAGTCAATATAAGTTCCGTGCACAACGGCCACTTAGTTGAAGAAATTTTTCTACTGAAGCAGTAATTCTGCAGTATATGAGAGCAGAGAACCAGGCAATACTGTTGGAGTGTTAATAAAATTAATGACAGGTTTCAGAGGGGTAGCCGTGTTAGTCTGTATCAGCAAAAACAACGAGGAGTCCTTGTGGCACTTTAGAGACTAACAAATTTATTTGGACATAAGCTTTCGTGGGCTAAAACCCACTTCATCAGATGCATGGAGTGGAGAATATAGTAGGGAGGTATAAATACACAGCATATGAAAAGATGGGATGACTCCATGCATCTGATGAAGTGGGTTTTAGCCCACGAAAGCTTATGCCCAAATAAATTTGTTAGTCTCTAAGGTGCCACAAGGACTCCTCGTTGTTTTTAATACCATTAATGTTATTAATGAAGTACCTTCTCTCTGCCCACAAAGCATCTGGGGTGGTACAAAAACAACATCAATACTGGCATAATAAGAAATTGTTTCTACTGTGAGGGAGGACAAAATATGAAATACACAGCAAGACTCAAAACCCAAAGTGAGCAGCATGGCTGAGGGATGTGTGTTGTGTATAGAGCAACACAGAGTTGGGGGAGGGGGTTATCTCTGTGTACACTGCATTACTGAGCCGGGGGTGTGCAAGTGAGTTGACAGATTTAAAAAAAAAAATCATCTGAAAGAAACACGCTTTAGACATTGTTTAGAACAGAGGTTCTCAACCTTTCCAGGATTACTGTACCGCTTTCAGGAGTCTGATTTGTCTTGTGTACCCCCAAGTTTCACCTCATTTAAAAACTACTTGCTTATAAAATCAGATCTAAAAAGACAAAAGCGTCACAGCACACTAGTACTGAAACCTTGCTGACTTTCTCATTTTTACCAGATCATTATAAAAGAAATTGACTGGAATATAAAGTTTGGACTTTCATTTCAGGGTGATACTTAAGCCGGCATTTCACTTGTGAGCCTTGTCTGAAGCCCAAGCCCTGCTGCCCGGGGCTGAAGCGTGTAACTTAGCTTCGTGGGGCCCCTTGTGGTGTGGGGCCCGAGCAGATGCCCTGCTTGTCACCCCCCTAAAACCATCCTATGACCCCCATGGGGATCACAACCATCAGGTTGAGAAACACTGATCTAGAGGAGTTGAGTATCCCCGGAAGACCTCTGTGTACCCTTGGCTGAGAACCTCTGGTTTAGAACCGAGCTATGCGGCTGCTGCACACAAGGCAGTGCAAGGGCTGATCAGTTTTAAATTGCCTCAGGCTACCATTTACAGCTATCCAAGCCACTTTAAGAAAAATGTGGAAAATTGGAGCAAGTCCCGGCAAGAGCAACAAAAATGATAAAAAGCTTAGAGAACATGACCTCTGAGGAAAAGTTCATAAAACCTGGGTATGTTTAGTCTTGAGAAAAGACGACTTGGTTGAGGCCAGCGGACCTGATAACAGTCTTTAGATATGTTACTGGCTGCCTGGCCTGAATGGAGAGAACGGGCCAATTAACCTTGTGACAGGCTCCCCCTGGGGGAGAGGCAGGGCTGGTAAGCTTTAAATTGCTGATAAAGCCCAGCCGGGGGAGAAGCTGACTAAGGTAGGAAGTCAGGATGTTTGCAGCAGAAAGGGAGCCACAGCAGAGAAGGCCTGCAGGCACTCCCTGGGCTGAGCGAAGGAAAGGAGAAAACCAAGGGAAGAATAGAAGCCCTGGGAACCTGGCCCTGAGGGAAGGGTGCACCTAGAGGAAGGTGGAGGAGGAACCTGACAGAGGTGAAGTAGGATCAGCCCAAGGAAATAGAATGAGGTGTAGGACAGTGCAGACTGTGGTTGCTGGCAGGGGTGATGGATTCTTCCTTATAGTGGGGGGTATGAGGTCCTGCTCCTCCTCTTACCCCCAAGGCTTTGCCCCCCAGCCAAGCTGGATCCAAGAAGCTCAGACCCTCCCCCCACACACACCTGCCCAGGGTGAGGAGGCCGGAGAGCAGTGCCTGCACCCTGTGCAGGTGGAGGGTCCATGTCTCTTGCCCAGAGCCCCAGCTGGGCCATGGTAAGAGCTGCCCAGACAGCTGTGGGGAGCTGCAGACCCTCTGTCAGCTGAGGGCTTGGGGTGTGTGGACACAGGCTGGGGGCCGCTCTCCGGCCTGGGATTGCCAACCCTCCAGGATTGGCCCGGAGTCTCCAGGAATTAAAGATTAATCTTTAATTAAAGATGGTCATGTGATGAAATCGCCAGGAATACATCCAACTAGAATTGGCAACCCTATTCTGCCCCCACCCTGGGCAGGTGAAGGGTCAGTGGCTCCTCACAGCTGCCTGTGCCTCTCTTACCTCAGGCTTGGCTCCTGCTTCCAGCCTGGCTGGGGGATGGGACCGTGGTGGGGAGAAGAGGAGAGGCAGGGGCTAGGCCCATAGTGACAAAGTGGATGGGCCATGGCCCCTTGGTCCCCCCTCTTGCAACACCCCTAGTTGCTGGGCATAGGTCCCTGGGCTGGAACCCAGAGCAGTGGGCAGGCCTGGGTTCCACTACCAGCTACTATGAAAGAGGCACAAACTGGGCAGCGGAGCAGATGACCTTGGATGGTTGTTCAATGGGACTTTGATAGCCTGGAAAGGGAGGACTATAGGGATCTGGCTGGAGGGCCAAGCCATGAAGAGGAATCACCCTGAGTGATGAAGAGAGAGAGAGAGAATGAGACCACGGGATGAGAAACCAAAGGAACAGGGGTCAGACAGGTTGTGAGCTAATTCCCACACGGGGCCACAAGGAGGCACCACCGTGGTGAGTAACAGACCCATGTGACAGGCTGTTATAAAGAGGACCATGATCAATTGTTCTCCATATCCACTAAAGGTAGGACAAAAAGTAATTGGCTTAATCTGCAGCAAGAGAGATTTAGGTTAGATATGAGAAAAACTTTCTAACTATAAGGATAGTTAAGGATTGGATAGGCTTCCAAAGGAGGTCAGAGAGTCCCCATCATTGCAGGTTTTTAATAACAGGTTAGACAAACCTGTCAGGGATGGTCTAGTTATATTGAGTCCTGCTTCAGTGTGGGTCCCTTGAGGTCCCTTCCAGCCCTATATTTCTATGATTTATAATAGTCCAGACACTGTGCATCTTACGGGGAGGGAAAGAATAATGTGGAGTGACTCTGCGGCATCTGCCAGCACTCTGTTTGTTCAAGTTGGCACCAGAAAGATCTCAAGAGGCCTGCAATAGCTCTGGCTCAGTAGTGTTCTGCAGACTAATGGGGCCATATTTATTCTACGGGTAAACGCCATTGATCTAAATACTTCAATGACGGGACTAGATGGACAGATATCCTGGGATGAACTTGACCTTGACCTTGACTACTCTCATCATTGTTCTTCGTGTCTCCTTTAGGTGTTTCCTCATGTTCTCTGATCTTTCCATGCAAAGCCCATAGCCCAGTTTGCTAGCTTTGACCGTATGCAGAGCGCAGCCAAAGTAGTTCCATCATCTCTTTACTGTTCCCCTGATTACTCGGTTATAGAAAGATAAACATGAGTCACAGTGGGTAGAGCAGTGTTCTCAACCTTTCCAGATTACTGTGCCCCTTTCAGGAATCTGATTTGTCCTATGTTCCCCAATGTTCACCTCATTTAAAAACTACTTGCTTATAAAATCAGACAAAGTGTCACAGCACACTGTTACTGAAATGGCTGACTTTCTCATTTTTACCATATAATTAGAAAAGAAATTGATTGGAATCTAAATATTGTATTTATATTTCAGTATGATACTTAAGCCAGTATTTTAATTGTGAGCCTTGTCTGAAGCCCAAGCTCCGCCACCCGGGGCTGAAGCATATAACTTAGCTTCGACAGACCTGCGGGTGGCTATATTACAACAGAAAAACTTCAAAAACAGACTCCAAAGAGAGACTGCAGAGCTAGAATTGATATGCAAACTAGACACAATCAACTCCGGTTTGAATAAGGACTGGGAATGGCTGAGCCATTACAAACGTTGACTCTATCTCCCCTTGTAAGTACTCTCACACTTCTTATCACACTGTCTGTACTCGGCTAGCTTGATTATCACTTCAAAAGTTTTTTTTTTTTTCTCTTAATTAATTGGCCTCTCAGAGTTGGTAAGACAACTCCCACCTGTTTATGCTCTCTGTATGTGTGTATATATATCTCCTCATTATATGTTCCATTCTATATGCATCCGAAGAAGTGGGCTGTAGTCCACGAAAGCTTATGCTCTAATAAATTTGTTAGTCTCTAAGGTGCCACAAGTACTCCTGTTCTTCTTTTAGCTTCGTGGGGCTGTCTGTGGTGTGGGGACCCCGGGCAACTGCCCTGTTTGCTGCTGCCTAACACCAGCTCTGCACTTACAATGCCCCTCAAACTGTCCCATGACCCCAATAGGGGTCACAACCATCAGGTTAAGAAACACTGATCTAGATGAGTATCCCTTGGAAGACCTCTGCGTACCCCCGGGGATACACATATCCCTGGTTGAGAACCTCTGGTGTAGAGAATCTCTCACTGGAATGTCTTCTCAAAAAGTAATCTACATCACTGCCTCCATGTGGAAGGTGGGAAAGAAGGCTGTGGGCCCACTGTGCCTGGCAGGTCCCTAGGGGGAAGGTTGGCACCTGGGGTCCAGGCCGGAAGGCCCTGACTTGTCTCTGTAAATGGTTTCAGTTCCTTTGAGGGAGGAGTCCAATGGCTGTGGGTATATCACAGCCCCCCCCACTGTGAGATCTTCCTGACTCTTCTAATAAAATTGGCATTCACTTGGAAAAAATGAAACTGCTAATTTGTGATCATAATTAAAAGCAAGAGTTTGGGACCACAAAATTGCCTGGAACCAAAGTGAGAATGTTGTTTTGCACTAAAGTTTTTGAAAACAACTGGCTCTTTTTTCACAGTCCTAGCTGAACTTCATGTTCTTAGCTTTTGCATCATTAGTGTCTTGCACATGAGCAGTCTTTGGGGGTGCACTAATGCGACAAAGAGGCGCGAATTTGGCTCCAAGTTTGGCATACCTTAGACATACATGTTCAAATCCCAACCCTTCCTCCTCCTAAGGAGTACCAGGCAGTTAACTGTATGAGGAGTCTTTGCAGTTTCATCAGTTTTGCTTGTTTTCATCTGCATTTTCTTGGCATCCCAACTGTTAACAAATGCCACCTGCAAAGTCAGCTTCTTCCAGGTATTTGTTCTGGTTCCAATAGGTTTTTAAGAGCTTTTAGAAATAAAACAAGCCAACTTAGCAAACACAAGGAAATTCCAAGTCATCTCAGAGTTTTCTCATTTTACTGGGGTAATGCACCACAAACAGTAATGAAATGTAATCAACAATAATACCTGGTGCATATATAGCACTTTTCATCCTTTGTTCTCAAAAGAGTTTCACAAAGAAGGATAAGTAAATATCCCCATTTTACAGAGAAGGAAACTAAAGCATTTATGCCTGATCTACACTACAGGGTTAGGTCAAATTTAACCACATTAGGTCAATTTAAAAATGACTGCATCCACACAACCAACCCCATAACGTCGATCTAAAGGGATCTTAAAATCGACTTCTGTACTCCTCCCCAACGAGGGGAGTAGCGCTAAAATTGACTTTGCTGGGTCGAATTTGGGGTAGTGCGGACGCAAATCGACGGTATTGGCCTCCGGGAGCTATCCCCGAGTGCTCCATTGTGACCGCTCTGGACAGCACTTTGAACTCTGATGCATTAGCCGCGTACACTGGAAAAGCCCCGGGAACTTTTGAATTTCATTTCCAGTTTGGTCAGCATGGCGAACTCAGCAGCACAGGTGACCATGAAGTCCCCCCAAAATCGTAGAGCGTAGAATGTTTCTACGCTCCCCCTATCATCTCCGTCCCTGAGGTTATCACAGATTAGAAGGTAAAAAAACGCACTCGCGATGACATGTTTTCCAAGCTCATGCAGTCCTCCCGCACTGATAAGGCACAGCTTAATGCATGGAGGCATTCAGTGGAAGAGGCCAGGAAAGAATTAAGTGATCACGAAGAGCGGAGGCAGGACGGATCACGATGCTGAGGCTAATGGGGGAGCAAACTAACATGATGAAGCATCTGTTGGAGCTGCAGGAAAGCTAACAAGAGCACAGACCCCCAGACCCCCACTGTATAACTGCCTACCCTCCTCCCCGTGTTCCATAGCCTCCTCACCCAGACCTCCAAGAACACGGGGGGGCGGGGGGAGAGGCTCCGGGCACCCATCCACTCCACTCCAGAGGATGGCCCAAGCTGTCAGTCAAACAGTTTGATTTTTAATGTGGCTACAATAAGGAATGTGGCCTTGTCCTTCCCTCCTCCCCCATCCCACCGGGGATACCTTGTCCGTTATCTCATTCTTTTTAATTAAAGAAAGAATGCATGGTTTCAATACAATAGTTACTTTATTTCGAAGGGGGGAGGATGGTTGGCTTCCAGGGAATTAAAATCAACAAAGGGGGTGGGTTTGCATCAAGGAGAAACACACACAACTGTCACACCGAAGCCTGGCCAGTCATGAAACTGGTTTTCAAAGCCTTTCTGATGCAACAGCAACGGTGACGGTGAGCTGAGCAGGCTCCATGCTTGCCGTGGTATGGCGTCTGCACAGGTAACCCAGGAAAAGAGGCACAAAACAATTGTTTGCTGTTGCTTTCACGGAGGGAGGGGCAACTGATGACACGTACCCAAAACCACCCGCAACAATGTTTTTGCCCCATCAGGCATTGGGAGCTTAACCCAGAATTCCAATGGGCGGCGGAGATTGCGGGAACTGTGGGATAGCTACTTGCTCCGCAAGTCAATGTTAGCCACGGTAATGAGGACGCACTCCGCCAACTTAATGAGCTTAGTGTGGACAAACGCAATCGACTGTATAAAATAGATATATAAAAATCGACTTCTATAAAATTGACCTAATTTCATAGTGTAGAGATACCCTTAGAGGTGAAGAAACTTACCTGAGGTCACACAGCAGGTCTGTGGCAGAGCCAGGAACAGATGCCAGGTCCTTTCATTCTCCATCCGCCATCTTATTCACTGGACCACACGGAGCTGTAAAACCACTTAGGTTACCTTATGACACTGCAATAGCTAGAATGACTGAGGTGAAAGAAAATGCATTGATTCAATGGCAGGGAAACTAGGCAAAGTTCTGTCCCACAATCCTTTGTGAAAACAGAGCTCAACAGTGAATTATTTGCTATTTTGAATCTCTAAGGCCTAAGTCTTGCTCTCCGTACTCTGATGAGAAATCCCATTAACTTCAATGAACTACTGTGAGCAAAGTGAGTGGGATTTGGGCTCTAGCCGGAGCAGTATGGTTTTTAATAGTTTATGGCAAGATCATAGCTTATGTGCCAGTGCCAAGGGGTAGGATATGGGGTGAAACAGCCTCCATGAGCTGCTACTCCTTCTCCCATACAGGCAGGCGAAGAAATGGTTGGAGCCATGGGTCTGCCTACCCCACCCACAGTCCCGCGGCCAGTAACCAGTGTGGAAGATGAAGTAATGTGCTACTAGTATGGATCAGTACAGATTACTTCCCATTGGGAACAACAGGGGAAATTCCTCCACAATTCTTTCACTGATCTGCTCTTGGAACAGCGTAACTACATGTTGTCCTTTACTATGAACTGAGAGTAAACACTCAATCTATCCCTTAGTCTAGAATCCTGTGATTGACTGAAAACAGCAATTTGTTTCCTCTCCCCCCAACACACACACACACACACACACACACACAATTCAGAATACATGGGTTTTGGGAGGGTTGATTCCCCCCCCCCCCAGAGAAAATTTTGAAAGGTGAATATTTTTATTAAAATTTTTGGTTGGGGGGGGGGGGGGGGGGAGGCATTTTCTGATCCAGTTGAATAAATAAAACACCTGCAATAGGACCAGTGCACAAAAAGCCAAGTGCATGCTAAATCCCCTCTCATTTGGATGGATGGAAGTAAGCTATATACTGTATATTTCAGACCAAAAGATTCTCCCTGATAAGCAACATGTATCCCCACAGGTTTGAAGGCTTCACTACAACACTTGCATGCACAGACTGGAGTAGCCAACACAGGCACACCACAAATCCAAATGAGAATGCATCTCCTAGCAGTATTTCCCCCTGCTGGCTGTGCATGGAATTATGCAGAAACCCACTTGCAGTCAGATCAGAAATACAACTGTGGATCAATTTCTGCTGCCTGAATCACCGGTGTAAATCTGGAAAAACTCCATTTATGTCAATATTTTTACTCAGCTATAGCACCACTGTAAATTCTATGAGAATTTGGCTCTGTGGATCTATTTATAGCCTCTTCTAATCAAAGTGTAGTAACAGATTGACCATTTCAGATGGAAGCCTTGTTTATAATTAGACACCGCTACGCATTTTTCCATTGATTCCCCTTCCTCCCTATTTAGAGAGACCTGTTGCCTTTATCTTATTTTCCACTTTCACTGATCATGAAATGCAGCGATTGACACGTGTGTGTGTGTGTGTATCCAAATTTTTATATATCACAAATTTATATTGGTTTTGAGCTATTCCAATAGCTCCTTAAGCATCAGTTTGCTGAAATATAACCAAAGTAATAAAATATACTTAAGTTTGAATTTCCAGTTTAAAATTCCTTCTAATCATGACACTAAAAGATGGTTATCAGAAGAATTGGTGGATAAAAGGCTAACGTGGACAGTGTCAGTGACCTTTTTGACTAGTTTCAATCATCAATTTACTAAGGATGTGGATAGGGTGTCCAGATGTCCCGATTTTATAGGGACAGTCCCGATTTTTGGATCTTTCTCGTATATAGGCTCCTATTACCCCCAATCCCTTGTCCCAATTTTTTACACTTGCTGTCTGGTCACCCTAGATGTGGACATCTGAACAAGTCTTGTTGGCCAAGTTAATTAATTAATTACTGTAGACACCTTTCCAGGTCACAGATCACTCAGAGCACATCCAGCAATCCAAGCAAAAATAAGAGTGGGTCTAAGACAGGTCTTTCATAGGAATCAATGATGTGTTTTGCACCAGGAGAAAACTGTCAAGTGTCATGGAGAAAATGGTACAATGTAGGGTTTTAGCAGCTTTGCAAGTAACTCTTTGGAGATTAGAAATATATGCGGAAAGCATTTCTACATTACATGCAAAAGCAAGGATCAGGCATCTTCTAGACTATTTAGGAACCTATAGATTAAGTAGGTCGATTACAATCGAACCTACAGGTTAAGTTACAACTTAGAACTTCACATTGTAGTTGTCTTGAAAGTGTGATGCACCCTAATGGTGCTGTGTAAGTAAATCATCATCCATGAAAAAGTGGGGCATTGCCAGGGCAGTATTGGCATATGCCCTAAAATGTACTGCCTGTTTTCCCCCATAGCACTTTTCTCCTGTTGGTTCCAGCTTTGCTGGACTGAAGGCATAAACCCAAGCCAGAATTTGGTCCCAAATCTACTAATAATGGAGAATGATAGCTGGACCCATAGTACAAATAAAAGCTAGGGAGTGACTGTCCAACCTGCATTTTTTTTTTTAAACACTGTATACCGTAGCCCACTGCTACCACCATTTGATCAGTGTGTGCCTGCCATCGCATGTAGGAGGTCTTGCTTACCAAAGCATGGACTCTCGCCTGTGCATGCATACCAGGGGAGCGCAAGAGCCCAGCAGCAGGGGCCTCTAAAATGAAGGGTCTCACCCCATAACATCCCAGTTTGTTTTTCTCTGCCTTGACTCCTCTCTTCCTTCGTTTCCTGTAGCTAACACTCGTATAGCTGTTCAGTGCTTTAATGATCCTCCCTCCAAGGAGGGACTGAGAGCAACAGCTCTGCAGCCTTCTCAAGTTCGGAGGCTGGAATCTCCTTGATCCTAGGTCTCTGCACGTGGTGGGAGGAAAAGGTGTCCACTCCCACTTTGGCTTTTAATAGTTGTACACATACATACTATGGCTTTCAGGATGGAAGTAGGATTGCTTTGGAAAGAGGCCTTAAAGCGGGACTTCCTTTCCTGCACCCACAACTTTAGGCCTGGAAGTAATGGCAGGTGAAAATAAAACACAGGTGCCCCACTGCCTGACCTATAGTGCAATCAGGGTGTTAGATGGCTGTACGCCCTTATCATGCAAACTTCAGGCCCCAAAGAGGAGCCCAGGCTGTAAAAACAAGGCCCACTGGCAGCCTTACTCCCTTCATTCACTGAGTAAGGACAGAGTAGAACTCACTCTCCATAAGTCCAAGGGAAGCGTACAATGGCCAGAATAGAAAAGGAGGCGTGACTGAAAACACATCCAAACTTGATGCTGTATCTCCCGTACATCTGGTGCCCTTTCTGCCTGGTTGGCCACAGCTGATTTTGACAAAAACCCGAGCAAGCTGCAAGCACTTAAGAGACAAACAATGGAATTTTAAATCCATTCAGCATACAAGGGGGTTGGCCCCTTATCACAGCCTGTACAGGCAATGGGAGAGAGTTCACAAACTGACAACAGAAATGAACACAAAAAAGAGCTCAGAACTTAGTGCAGCAGCAATGTAAGATATCCTTCTGTGCTCATTATGGCTTTAATAGCCACGTAGATGGCTTGAGTTAATCCTTTAACGGCAAGTAACTAGCCAATCCCAAAAGGTTTTTAGCTCCGGATTAGAATCTGCCGGTTTTACAGGGTGTTGAATGGGCTTTTATGTTGTATCTTCCGTTTAAGATCCTCTTTCTTTTTTAAAAAAATCTCTTTTGTCCTATTTGCACCACTAAATAATCTTTGCGTACTAAATAATCTTTGTTTTAAGCCCATTTTGACATTTGCTTTTGTTTGATGGGTTGAGGCATCTCACCGCATTGCAGACACATGCTGTGTTCTTGGATCCGGAGCACTGTACGTTTCCCAGCAGGGTGAGAGTGCGGATATAACAAAGATGTACCATGAATTTCTTAGCAATAACGGTGCCTTGAGCTCCACCGAGACTGTCAAAAATCAGAGTCAAATGAGAAAACAGCATCTTCATTCTGATTAGTCATTGACAGTGAGCAGAGTTGGCAGGTCTTTCTCAGACTGCTTCATCTAGTCTAGGACATACGAGGGTCACTCGTATGGTGACAGTGGGCAGTACAGGCTGCATTAGCCAGCTGGGCACCGTAAAGCCAGAGAGAACGACAGGGTCGGTCTGTGTGCAGCAACCTCAATAAGAAATCCTCTTTATAGTCCCTGATTTCTGTTTCTTATCTACCACAAGACAGACTGTTGTTGTTCAGCCACAAACTATGGGGTTCAGAAACTGAAGCTTTAGCAGGGCCAGCAGTCACCAGGACCTGCCAGCGTACGAGCTACAGATCAAAGAACTGGACCTAGAAATTATATGGCAAATAAGCTTCAATAAATCAACAGAGGTGACAAATAATGGCCTGCGCACAGCCAACTTGTGAAGAGTCAAAAAGGTTAAATTCCTCCAATAAATTACTCACCATACATTAGTCACCGTGTGCTATGAGTTACACCTTCGCACAGCCCCACACCTGTAAGTCTGGGTCCAACTCAGGCCACAGACTTAGAGCAGAAGCACAATGTTGCTTCAATTTCCCCCCACCCCAGTCAGACTGGCAGTGACCTCACGGTGTTTTTGCCTTCGTCTGCAGCATGGTCACTTAGCAGGATGTGTCTCAATCATTTCCCGGCTACTGCAGGGGCCTCAGGCCTCGGTGCTCCTCAGTCCCTCCTGTTCTCTGCCTGTGGCACATAGTCTACTTTCCTTTGGACTGTAGTACTTTGAGCTAATTTCGTGCACGGGTGCTGGGCAGCGTCGGTGGCCTGTGATATACAGGAGGTCAGATTAGGTGATCCCTTCTGGCCTTTAACTCCTTGATTCCCTCTTCAGGGACATGTTTTTTTCCAAGGAGACATGCTGGAAAGGAAGATGTCAACAGGAGACTAGACAGCCAAAAAAAAAAGAGATAATGAAAGGCAGTTACTGGAAGGACCCAAGAGAGCTAATAAGCAAGAATGAGCCAGAGAGGATTAAGTGATTAAGGTGAGGGGGGGCAGCAATTTTTGTGAAGATGAGAGAAGAGAGGGAAATAGCTGTAGGGGAGACAGATCTGGCCCTGCAGGCAGTAGGCAGGGAGCAGGGCAGGTGAAGGCAGCAGTGAGAGAAATCTGATGGGGATGTATCTGCTGTAGAATCCGCATGGAGGTGCCAAAAGTGATTAATCACGAGGGAGGGAGGAAGGTGCAGTTAGTAATTTGTGGCGGAGAGGGCAGACGCAGCGCCACAGGGACACTGTAGAAAGAGCGGAGGACAGGGAGCACAGTGGAATAACGGTGCCCTCTGAAGGTCATTCTGAGCCGCAGACAGGGCCACATAGAGAACACAAGACAGCCAGTAGGCGGGAGGGCAACCATGGCTTAGCGGAGGCTGCTCATCCAGACGAGGATACATGCTGGAAGCTTGGGCTTGAAAAGTGACAAAAACCCCAGCAGCCAGGTCCCTCGGATTTAAAAGAGGATACCAATGTTAGACCTGGCCTACATTTACAAGGTAGGTCGACATAGCTACAGGGCTCACGTGTGTGAAAAATCCAAACCCCCAAGTGCCGTAGCTATGCCAACCTAACAACCCCAGGGTAGAGGCAGCCAGGTTAACAAAAGAATGCTTCCATTGACCTAACTACCATCACCTGGGGAGGTGGAGTTCTTACAGCAACCAGAAAACCCCGTTCCCTTGCTGTAGGCAGCATCTGCACTATGGGGTTATGCCAGCATTGCTACAGTGTCATAGGTATGCTGCTATCGTCCCCATAGTGTAGACATGGCCTAAATCAAGCTATTGGAGGTCATACTCAGTAAGATGGCAACTTAGATTTACATCTACATCTTAAGGTCTGTGTCAGGACTTGTCTACATAGGGGAACATACTGGCATATCTATACCAGTGTAACTTCCTCAACTGCTTTAACATACACACACTCAAACAGGAGATGGGCAGGTTCTGATGTGGGATAGGAGGGCATGAAGCAGGATGGAGGAGTGCCCCCCGCTTGCTAAGGGCAAGTGCTGGAGACTTCCCCATGTCACACACCATCGTTCGGGCAATCAGGAGCCAGATTAGTGGTTGGAGGGCAGCAGGCACAGTTGTATCATGGTTCTATGGTGCTCCTGTCCTGCTCCTACTGTGGTGATTATTATATATCTAATCATCTTTCTAAAGAAAAATCAGTCTGCTCTTCAAATGCTTCCTGCCAAAGCAGCTCTCTGCATTTCATGAGAAATACTAATCTGCACAAGCTAATGTTAATGTGCTAAACTTCTTAGATGGGTGTGCACATCACAAGAGGTCGAGCAGATAGCATACAGGACTGGAGTCAGGAGACCTGGGTTCTATTTCTGACCTGCTAGGTGACCTTCACTTCACCTCTCTGTTCTATTTCCTTCCCCATCGTTTGTGTGTCTTGGCTATGGAGATTGTGAGCTCTTTGAGGTATGGCATGACTCTTACTATGTGTATGTACAGCTCCTAGCACAAAGAGATCTTGATCTCTGTTGTGGCCTCTAAGTGCTACTGTAATAATACTAACAATCAAATAGCACGAACTAGTCCCCTCTGTTGGCAGTTTCTCCAGGGTCCAAGAACTGAATGGGGCTGCAGGCTGAATTACTGTCTCACTGCTAGACAAGAATCCCACCAAGTCTGGGTTTCTAAACCAATTTAGTTACATTAGTGCTACTTTCTTATGTAAACTGGCAACAGAATTTTCAAAAGGACCTAAGCGACATAGGAGGCTAAGTCCTATTTTCAGAAGTCACAGATTTTCAAAAGTATTTAGGTACCTAAAGATGCAGATAGGCATGTCTGTAACTCTCACTGGGCACCTGATGCCTAAGTCTCACTGATTTCATTAGGAGTTAGGCACCTGGGCAGTTCTGAAAATCCCACTAGGCACCTTCTGCATCTTTAGGTACCTAAACACCTTTGAAAATTTGACCCTTGGACACTTCTGAAAATTTTACCTTGGCCTATTTTTAGAGATCCATCACTGTATTTATATACAGTGCACTGTACTCCAGGCAGCTTTCAAGAGCAAAAAGCAGTGGGACTCTTGTCCACCTGGCTGCTCGGGACAGGAGGATGAGGGAGACAGGAGGCTGAAGACGGCTAGACAATTATAAAAAAAAACAAAATATTCTTGGCCAAGTTGGAAAAAAAAATCCATTTAAACACGAACAGAGGTGTTCTTTACAACTACTTTCAGCGACTCAGAACATCCACAGCTGGTCCAGTAAGCACTTCCCCCGCAAGGAGCCCTGGAACAGCCGACTCCTCCTGCCTCTTAGAAGAAATCATTTGGGAATCTATTGAAGCTTGGCCTGCAACACAACTTGGGAAACGTTCAGATCCACTTTGTGGAGGAGGCTCAAAGCAAGACTTTAAATCCGATTCGTCCCTGCTATGCACTTTGCACAGGTGTAGATGGCCTTGAAAAATGGGCATAAAAACACTACCAAGTTACCATGGTTTTGCCTTCACATTGCGTACACGCAGACGACACCACAAAGTGCATCAGGGCTGAAAAGAAACAAGCGCCTAATCTTTTGAGATCTAGTTATCAACAAAAAATGTATTGGACAATCTTGAACTGTAAACAGTGCAGAGATGTATGAATGGACATAGCAGATGTGTGAAAACAAATAAGTTGGGAGCAGTGGGATCCAAAGGGAATTCCAGAGGGTGATGAACTTCAGCCTCTGGAAAGTTCACTCTGGGAAATTTGGAAAGGAAGTTCAGTCTGGCAAGATTTCCGAGGTATCAGAAAAGCAGATTTAGTAATTGCATGAACATGCTCATCAGTTGCTAGCCCAGGATCTCCGGTCCTTGTGGGATAATCCTTGTATTTACTGTGACTTAATACAGAGGAACAAAAAAGTACCTATTAAACTGGAGATCTAAGCATGAGGTGTCAAGATAATTAATAGTATAAAACGTGTTAAGACATAAATCCTGAGCTTGCATTATACTTTACTTTGCTGTTCGGGACCTTCCGTTTGCATAAAGCTGCAAGCTGCCGGCACCTAGGCAAATATAGTCCATCTGAACAAGAACAACTTGTGTTGCTCTGTCTAGCACCCTCTACTGGCCAACTCAGAGTGATAGTAACACTACTTAGAAGGAAACCACATCCGTATCTTCCGTTGCTGCACAATGGCCACAGCATTATGGGATGCTTGAGTGGGAACAGGAACTTCTTCATCTAGGGATCGATACCAGACACCTCAGTCTTTGGTTTCTTGCTGGGGGCGGGGAGCTCCTTTTAATGCTTATTTTCTTTTGCCTAAATTGCAAAATTTCCATTAATTATAATTAACAGTAGAGGCATTGGTTCCACTTGCCTGGGTGCCATTTGAGTTAGTTCCATTCTACCTATCTCAACTTCCCCTGCAGGTTCAAATGGATGTCATATTTCCCATCACTTACTGGCATAACTAAGTGTCATGTTACTGTGTACTTCAAACAGCTGCCATGTTCCTCCCCAGAAATAGCTGCATTTCAGTGGGAGTTTCACTTTTAGTTTTTAAATGGTTTGGGAAGGAAAGATGCGGCAGACGTGCGGAACAGCCCTATTCATGGTAAGTTCTCTTTCTATTTCTCAGCCTGGAGCGGGAGGAAGAGCATTTTAACAAACTGATTTTTGGTTCTAATGCCATCGGCTTCAGTACAGTGAACTCCTGACTTACACTAACTAAGCAAGAGGAGAACCAGGCCATTTATGTTGGATATGAACAAATGTTAAATGTAATTTTAGAAATACACACGATAGCTTAGTTAGGACAGATCCGCAGCTGATACAAATCAGCAGTGCTTCATTCACATCAGTGGAGATATGCCAGTTTACACCAGCTGAGATTCTGGCACAAATGTTTCTTCTCTTTGCGTTTTACCCACGGGCCACGGACTAAAGGAGGCTGTTTCATCTCCTCTTTCAACAGGTAGTCTTGCCAGAGAAAAATGCCACTTTAAACATTCTAGGCCTCAATCACTGACATCAGTCGAATTCTATCTGGGAGGGATAGACCTTTAATTTTAAATACAAGCAGAAAATTAATTGTTACCCTATGTGCTGACTGGGACAGTCCCAGAGTCTGTTCTTGTACTGATGACTGGCTAGTCACCAGTGGATCATTGCTAATTAGCCATTACTTAGGTCTAGCCCCAAACAGCCCTGTTCAATGGTATTCATAACAGTGCTGTTTGAGACAATATTCCTGGCCAACGTTCCATGCTACTGCAGCGATGGCATTCCGTCAGTGCAAGCGCCTGGCTTGCACACTGGCCGCTATCTGTCTGCTCAGTAGGACTCTGAGTTAATTTAGCCAGCTGGGCTCATCTTTGCTGCCAAACACAGTAAAGTGGCAGCAGTTTTCAGTTCTAGTCTTTCCTTCTCCTCGCAACACAAACAATTCACGCACCCAGCCTCTCATTTATTTTCCAACCCTCAAGATAGCAACCCCTCTTCTGTATTCTTAGTCCATGAGCTCAACTCACCCCGAATGGTGTTCGGGTTCAGTCCTGAAGACATGGTAGTGGGCTATTAATTTTTCGGAACCAAATGGCTAACTCAAGAGCAATACCCCTAAAGAGAAAAAGCCTCTTTAATATAATAATGAATACACTGTAAATTAATATACACCATGAACACACAATCATTCATGGCAAGACCATTTTCTCTGCTCCTTTAAATCCCTTCTCAAGGCTTACTTCTGCTACGAAGAAACCTGTCATCAGGTCGGAAGGGGAAGGGTGAAAATGAAAAACAAAAAGTATATTTGTACATAAAAGTTATATTTATTTTTGTGTTTTCCCTCCCAGCTTTATAAGTCGGTTGTCTTCAAAGATTTCAAACTCATTGCCCATCTTGGGTTTTGTGCAGTGCTCAGCACACGGGCCCAGTCCTCACTGAGGTCTTTGGACACTACCGTAACATCCTTGTTGTTTGTTACTAATGTATCAAATAAATGCCCAGTAAGGCATGTATGCCCAGAGGATAGTCATTTCCCCGAGCACAATGTTTATATTCCAGGTGTTTTGAAATCATGACTAATATTTGAGAAAAGTTAAGCAGTTTTATTCAACAGGATGAGTCCACATCCAACCAGTGGCTTGATCTACATGGCATCATCAGCATACATGACAGAGGATCCAATCAGACATTCTAACCAAATGGCATTTTATCATACATTACAGAGACAATATCCATAGGAGGGACAACAATCATTATACAAGGCAGTTTCTAAGGTTTTCTGGCATGAACAAAAAACAGCCACTCCAAAGCAGATCAGAATCAGGAGGTCTACTGACATATTGTGAAAACTGCAACACTGCTAGTAAATAATACAGTCCAGGATTTACAAAAAGAATCTATCAGGTATACTTCAGTCTAAGGAAGAAAAGTGCACTGTCATTATCATTAAAGGGACTGGCACAATTACAATGGTCGCTTAGGAGCATCTATACAGAACTAATATCAGCGTGGGTGCAATTGCTTTAAAGTCGCCACCATTAAATGCATCAATGGGTCAACAGAAAGACCGCTTCACTGAGGAGACAGGCCAAAGGAATGGCTACACTGGTGACTACCTACTCCTGGGAGTTAAAAGAAGTAGTTTTGATACAGCAAAAGCAGGTTATTTTGTGGAGGAGGCAAAGACTCAGAGCAACTGAGAGAGCTGATTTGAGACTTTTGAATTTGTTCTGCACAGCAGAGAATCATCTTCTCCTTAAAGAGCACCCTTTCCTGGCCCATCCTAGAGACTTGGGCTCTGATGATGTCTCCATATTATAATCAAATGGGTGGAACAATTTTCATTTGAAACAAGAGAAGATGATCCAGGTGAGCATGTCCAGCAGCTGCTCTGACCAGTTTGTAAACTGTAAATTTCACAGTACCCTTAAGTGAACAGAACTGAGATCATATTGAAGGCTACAGGCTATAGAAGTACAAATGATCAAGATTAAGTTACTCAAAACCTATGAGTAGATTCCAGTTATGATGCTTGTACAGCACAATGCAGGTGGTTTAATTTTGTGCTGAGCTGAACTACAGAAAAATACATATTTTTTAATTTACCGTAGTTGCCCCAAACTGCAATTTGACTGCAATATTAAAAAGGCATCATTTTTTCTTTAAATTTAATAAAATGTCTTTTTTAAAGGACTTGAAAAGCAATACACCCACAGCACAACATAACGGTACATAAGAAATCATGATCTGTATACAGCTCCAAGTACATTAATTCCAAGCATTTGTTCCGGTGCTCAAAAGGCACTTAAAGATAAGAAAACAAGCATTAAAAAAAGCAAAAATAAAAGGCAATAATTTAATGCAAAAGACACTGGAATTTGTACCATATCTTTTAAAGAGGGGGGAGGAAAATAAAGATAGTTTTGCTATTAAGTCATTGTTAAAAATATATATATAAAAAAAGTCAGACTACCAAAATGAATGTTCTCCAGGAACTAAGTGGAAAAAATTACTGGCAATGATTATACAACAATTGTGCCAAATGGGGGCTTTTTCACTCTCCCTAAAAGCACATTTGCTGGTTCATTACTAGAACAGACTGACAGACCGTTTGAACATCTGCTGCCCATAATGACAAAGGCAATGACCTCAGGGTTAGGAAAGGGGGAGGGGAAATCATGATGAAAAATAATCATCAATATGAAGTAATTGTGGTAATTACAAATGTCAACAATGTTAATAGACACGTACGTAAACACCATTTCCTCTTGTAATACTATATTGAGGAACAATAGAATCACTACATACAGTACTTTCCCCCACACACACACTGTACACTGAAGGTTAGGTTTGTGTTTTTGTTTTTATTTTATTATTTTTTACATTGAGCTATCTACTAAGTGCAAAGATTTGGTGAGTGGCATTGGCTTTCATCTAATTTTAACCTATTTTCTTTTTACAGTTTACATTTTAACAGTTACTTTCCAGCATTTAAGCAAGTACAGCAATATATAACAGACTAGAACAGGCAAGAGACAGTTAAGAGAAGAGGATATGTGGAAGTGAAACATGCTTGTGCACTGGACACAGAATAAGAACGAACACCTAATCAGTTCCATTGGATTTGTGTTAAGATTCCTCTATATCCAGTCAAGTAAATGTTACCTTGCACAAACCATAGGGCTTTCCATTGTTTTATGCACATGAATAAGTTATGGATTGGACTCCCAAATGAGAGGTGCTAACATGATAAGATTCAAAGGGCTAGATCACCCCATTGGTCTTTTCCATATGTACATTCTCTGACAGAAATATTGGATTGTTCACCTGGAGACGTGAAGGATTCTGCATTCGGTGGTGGCTCTGAGGTGTCGGATAGAAAAGCAAAAGAACTTAAAAAACATGCGATGGGATGCTGAAAGAAGCTGAATGTTAATCTTAACTCCCAACAAGGCAGCAAGGTTTGTTCACTTATTTTGCTCAATGAAAGCTACTACAGCAGAAATCAGATTAAGGGAAAGGAATTAAGGTGTGAAAAACACTAGTACAGCATCTGTGCGGAGTTTGAGTGAGACTCATCAAGACCTGTTTCACGTTCGGATGACATATGATTGTATGGAAAAAAAACAAAATTAAACCGCAGGTCAATTCTATGAAAAGCTGGTCAAGAAATAAAACAAAAAAGAAAAAAGAAACATGGAGTGTCTTGTATTCAGCAATTAGAGAAGAGACTTAGTTATCAGACAAAAAGTATCATGCAACCCCTATTTCTTTCTGCATATTTTTTCTCTAGGTTAAATGTTCAGAGCAAAAATAAAATACAACTTCTTTTGCATAAACTCAAACTTCTGTATTATATAGTACAGTACAGAAAGTGCAAAATATCACCCCATCAGATCAGTTATGCGTCTGATATGGTCAAATATGGCTCATGCTTTTCATGCAAGACGACAATCTGAATCAAGACCCTCGTGTACTGCTGTGCAACTTTAAATAAAGGAATGTTATCTTTTCAAAGCCTCCTTGCCTGTTTAGTCCCAATTTGTTAAGATGTCATTAGTTAATAAAAGGCCAGGGGAGAAGGGGAAATGAAACATTTCAATACTTTATAAGTTAGCCTATTTATTTTTTACCACAGGTCTCTTACTAGTCCTTGTTGGTTTGGAAATCTTCAAGACAACCCAAGTTTTGTGGTTTCTTTTTGTACACACCTAACACTGTGCTATGTCGTGGAGTAGATATTTATACACTTTATCCCTATATATGAACTAAAGGAATAAAATGTTTCATTTGGCCATATCATATTCTGTACAACCTACTGGCTGGGTAACAGCCGCAAGATTCAGAGGTGAAATGAAGAAATCTTAGGACTGAATGCAAAGAAAAAGAAATCCACCCAGCTTGCTGAGAACGGTCACTAGATGCATTTCAGTTTCTTCTCTGTAGGCCAATACTTGAGCAAAAAACAGCGTGTCTTCTCTTCTTTTTAAATGCCAACTACTGCAGAATAGAAATTCCAGGATTGATCTTGTATTGCTTGATGCTCAGTTGCTCCACACACGCACGCGCACACAAGTATTCTCAAAAAAATTAAAATCAACCAAAACTCTAGAGAGGAAATTTCAGGGCAAGTTTCTGAGGTAAATCTAAAAAAAAAAAAAAAAAAATTGAACTTTGTACACTTTATATATACTTCTACACAGATTGTATATTCTCCAGTGACAATACGTAGGACAGCCATCTTATTCTGCCATACAGTTTTACTGCAATCTTGGTAAAATACTTCTGCATGGATGTGTGTATCTATAATGGAATCGTTAGGCCTCAGGCCTACGCACTGGTTTCCCTACTGAAGTTTTCTTCAGAGCGTAATTTTTCTGTCTTTTCCTTTTAAAGAACGAGACTGCAGAGTTGCGATTTCCACCCAAAAAATATCCAGATATTGACTTTTTTCCACCCCTCAACTAAGAATCCCTTGCTGCAGAGCTACATGGTGCCTGATTTATCCGAGGAGCTATTGGGGTAAATCTTCTCTGTAGGCGTCACTGCAGGACTGCCCATTCCTGAACTGCTACTACTGCTTGATCGGTGTTGAACCACCGGTCTGACGGGTCTCATGGGTGGAGGCCTAAGTTGAGCCCCAGCAAGCCGGGCTGAGAGGGCTGGTTTAAAAGTAGTCATCATTTCAGTGGTGGAGCTACTGCTGCGTCTCATGGCGGCATCAGGGTCTCGGATCATGATGGTGTGAAGTGGGCTGGCAGGTTCTGAGTTGACAGAGCCCCCCTGAGGAGTTTTCATTGGCTCCAGGGTGTCAAGGACGACATCAGGGGCCTGCTTCACAGTGTTCTGTCTCTCGAGCTCACGCAGCTCATTCAGAGCGGTGCTCATGGTCTTCTCAATGTCCTGTCAATGCGATAAGCAAAAGTGTCATCAGCATCCCTGCATTTTAGCATTACTTGGGCTTTCCTGCACATCACTCTGCCGTCCGGTGGAGCTTTAACCCTGGCTCAGCATCAGTGCAGTTGTTTTCTGACTCCCGATGGCCATATGCCCTTAAATCCTGAGAACTGCCGAGCTTCTGCAACTGCACTGACATGAGTTGCTGGTGCTCACCACCTCTCATGAGCTGGCCTCTAAAGGAGGAGCTGGCTCTGAGAGGAGATGTAAAACCCAGGTCCCGACCACTGGTAGGCACCATGCATCTTTGAAATCCTGCACCTTTGACATCAATGGGAGTTCTGGCAATGATTTCAAAGGCAGAAAGTCCTAAACGCCCCATAATACCATGTGCAGTTAGCCCTCAGAATCTAGTGAAATTCCAGGTGGGGGAATTAATTTTTGCCTACCTCCCCTATGCAGTTTGTTTGATACAACATTTTTCTCCACTCTCTGACCTAAGTTATCATGCAGTGTTGTTGTGTCTCTCAGCAGCTACCACGCTCTACTCTAGAGATGGCTACATTTCACTGATGGGAGACATATCCCTTGCTGTATCTACTTTTACAGATGTGTGGTAAGTCTTAATTATCTAATGTTTGTAAAGTGTTTTGTGATCTTTGGATAGTGTTCAAGTATTATCATCAAAAAGAGGGAGTTAAAAGGTCACTATCAGCCAGGTTAGGACCCAGCTAGGTTTTGTTAAATATAAAAGATTTACAAAATTAGCAATATTTTCACAGGGCCAGATCCTAAGCTGGTGTAAACTGACATTGCTCCATTGATTTTGTTGGAATTACTGATTTATACCAGTTGAGGATCCGGCCCGTGATTTTAAAAAAAGACTAAGAAAACCATTTTATATTTTGGTCTGTTCTTAGTTGTGATATATCCAGCCCCCCAGCAGTGTTTGCAACTCGGGTGCCACTACCATGAGCTGGTGCATGAAAAGCAGAGTGTGAAACTGACAGAGGCAGATTGGTTGCCCAGTGCAAACAAACAGCAATGCAGGAAGTAAACAAAGAAAATCCAGTGGTGGAAGAGGAAATGAGACTGTAATAATTCTTTAAATATACTGGACTTTTTTAGCTGGACTTTTTAGCTTGCCAGGACCAGCAAACAAACAACTAGAAATATTCCCAGGCTGAAAATACACCAGCACACGCCCATGTGACCTCAGTGGGAAAATGCTGGTAGGAGAGAGCAGCCCTGAACTGTTCTAACTTACTCCAGAGGCTGAACTGGGCTCTGGGGAGTGCAAAGGTGGCACGAGGCACAGCTGAGTCAGACCCCAGAGCATTTACGTGGAAGGCTCTGCTTTTCACTTAAGCTACCGCAGGCTATAGAAGTTATTTCTTTCTCACCAATGTTCTCGCCGCTGGCATTTCTTCCTACATTGGGAATAATAGGCTCAAGTAGGAAAGGGCCAGTTCTCATGGTAGTGATTTGTGAAGCATCGAACAAAGAGCTCTCCCTGGCATACGCGGGATAATAACGTTTTACATGGTTCACTGCTTTGAATGGTGAACTGGACCAGCTGCCTGGAATACAAAAAGAGTCCCTATTTTCCTGAGAAAAAGCAGGTCTGGAATAATGGTATTTACAACAAATCCATTATTGAGAACAAAAATATGGCATATACCTTTAAAAATAAAGCAGATACATGACTTAGGGTTGGTGTAGCAAAAGTGTCATAGTAACAATGAGCAACAAAGGAACAACACGCCCGCATCAGGCAACAGCCCCCACAGAAGAGACTGAGGTGTGAAAAGCTCAAGCAGCGCTACATCAAAACCAAACAGCTACACAAAATCTCTGGGCAGCCCAACCACCAACCTGCACCGAGGGAGGAGGCAGAGTCCAGAGAAAGAAAATGCTCCCCCACTCACACCGTCCGGCCAATTCTTCTAAAAGACTGCCCAGCATGCCAACTTCCTTGAATCCAAAGGCACAATGTGCCTGGCGTTCCACCGCCTTGCAGTGTGCGCCATCACTGACACCTGTGTAAAGCAGAGGTAAACTCCGGATTCTCTACTCCCAGTGGAGAATGGCACAGTTTTACACCTACTTTCACAGGAGTCAATAGCTACACGAGGTGCAAGGCGGCATCAGGACCTCTGTGGTCATGTTTGGATCACAAATAACACTCTCTGATCTTGTATGTATCTGTGTATCAGTGGCCCACGAGAGACCCCAAAGCACCTTGCAATTTTGTGCCCTGACTCTGGTATGAATTCTGTGAGGTAGAGTTGCCACTGTTGTGAGTTGGGTCTGCAGCTGAAGGACCTTAGCTTCTGATTTCAACAGGTCTCACGGGCTACGTGTAGCCTGGTTGGTACTTGGATGAGAGGCATCCATTAAAAATTAAGAGTACTTCAGGATGCGTTGCTGGTAAATTAGGAAGCAGTAATGAATCAATAGTGAACCCACTGTGCAACATACTGCTGGGGGCACTGTGTCGCTGGAGAGAACATTTTTTTGGATTAGACATAAAATGGGAGGTCCTGGCCACATATGGTTACTAACAAACCTAAGGTGTGTTTTACAAAAGCAGGGATGTTAGTCCTGGTAACTCGACCAAATTCTTAATGGGGTAATTAAGTTCTGTCTCTTTAAATCCCCCCTGAATTTCTAAATAGAGATAGTATTCCACTTTACTTCCTGTCCTGTCCATGAACAACCACCACATTTCTTCCCACAGGTGGCTGCAATTCAGTGGTTGGTGAAGAGATTCCTCTAGATAATTGTAAAGGGCTTTGAGGTGAAAGGCACTTTGTACTGTATCTCCAGTCTCCACAGCACACAGAGCCATCTCGCAGCCCTCTTACCTCCGCAAGTGCTTCCGCTTCCAGAGATTTCTGATCTCCAAGACTGCTGTGCCGAGTAGACCCACAGGTCGATCTCAGTGGGTGGCCATCAGACAAGGCCTTCCTGTCTGGATAATTGATGCTGCCAGCACTGCCAAACGTGGCCATTCTGCGCTTCTCAGGGCTCTCAATCCTGCCTCTGTTGAGCGGTATTTTGTGGGGGCTGCTAGGACATGCTGCTGCTCGAGGAGGGGTGTCTATACCAGGACCCATCCCCCTTGGGGGGCTATGAGTGTCCCCTCCACTCCGACGACGAGGGATGGCTGCGCCATCAGATCTCAACCTTACTCTGCAAAGAATTCATTGAAAGGAAATTAAATTGGATCATTATCTGGCATTTCAGATTTGATTGCATGCTGCAAAATCCCCAGTGGATCAGCTCTAAACGCCCGTATCAAGTCAAAACACAGATCTTTCACCATGAGAAAACCCAGCCAACAGGGGTGTTAGAAATTTTGGAGAGTGCCAAGAAGCGGCAACCATAATATTTTGGAGGCTATTTGGATTGATGGATCTATTTGGCTCCCTTCTAGTTTAAATATGGCATAAATGGTACAAGTTGTTCTCTGGTTCTTACTGAATCGTGACATTCTAATTATCCTACCCTAAATGGTGTGCCACAATCGATTTGTCTTTCACAGTTCAAGGCCACCCGTACTTTCATACCAAAGTGGATCAATTGCCCTACCGGCCCATTACTCCCCCAAATCCATAGTCTGGAATATGATCTGTCGGAGACTGGATGTCATTCTTTGATGAGGCTTTATCATCCAACAAGGGTCCACTGCTTGCCTCGCTGTCTGCCTTCTGACTCAAACTGTCGGAGAATGCATCATCCCTATGAAAAAAATGAAACTCTGTATCAGGCAGGCAGATAACTGAGTGCCTCACACATGAAAGAAGAGTGTGGCCTCTTAGCATTTTCATGCCTTTGGAATCCTAATGCATCCACTCCAACCAGGGAGGAAAATAACATTCATTAGCACCCAACAAGGAGAGAGTGGGGTCTAGTGGAAGAAAAGGAGGCCAGGAATCACAACTCATGAGTCCTAATGTTGGTTCTGCCACTGATTCATTGTGTCACCTGGGGCAAGTCCCTAAACTAGAAGTGGCCCCAGCCGAAATCTTGGCCTGAACACCCTCAAACCAGATCCAAAATTAACTATACCCGAGCCCCAGATCCAAAATCCCCTGAAATTAGGGAAAGTTTGACACTAAGCTTCATGGCTCAGGTCTATCTCTGCAAACCTCCCTGTGCTTCAGTTTACCCATTTATAATGCAATCCTAGGTACAGTACCTATTCCACAGGGGCATGGTGAGACATAATGAGTGAATGTTTGTCAGGGGCGCTTGGATCCTTGGATTAATGGCCAACTCGATGCAGTGTAAGCCTCAAAGATACAAGTCAATGGTGCAGTGCCAACTGACACCTGCCGAGGACCTAACAGCGAGTCTGGACTGCTCAACTCTGTTCTTTTATGAAGCCAATGACTGATGTGTTTCAACCCTCTTGGAGCTTTACTAATTATTTAGGTGCTGTTGTATTCTTGAACAAGAAGCAGCATCTGAGCCAGTAACAGGAGAAAGGTACACGTGACCAGCTAGAATCTTGGCAAGGAGACAAAAAATAAATGCAGCACGTGGCTCGGTTCAGTTATCGGCCACCCCATGGAAGGTACAAATATCTTCACACTAGTTACTTATGAAACTAGGGGTACGTCTATACTTACCTCCGGGTTCAGCGGTAAGCAATCGATCTTCTGGGATCGATTTATCGCCGGTACTCCTGCTCCGCGAGAGGAGTATGCGGAGTTGACGGGGGAGCCTGCCTGCCGCGTGTGGACCCACGGTAAGTACCTTGTAGTTCAAACTAAGGTACTTCGACTTCAGCTACGTTATTCATGTAGCTGAAGTTGCGTACCTTAGTTCGAACTGGGGGGTTAATGTGGACCAGCCCTTTGAAGCAGTGTTGGGTAGCGGACAGGCAGCCTAATTGCTCTGGTAGGCAGAAGAGCGTTTCATGGTAAGAAACGCAAACCCTCAAATGTGTGCTTTCCTGAAAGGCTCAGCTGGTAACAGGACATGAGCAGAGGCCCCATGTCTTTCACATCTTTGGCCATCAGGAGCTGAGGGTACACTGGAAGGCTGAAACTTGGAGCTTGGGACAAGGTCCCTGGATGTTCTGCGTCCCTCTGAAATTTCTGATAGTCATTGACCATTTATGGCCTGATCCAAAGTCAATTAAGCTGGTGGAAAGACTTCAACAGGCTTGGGGACAGGCTAACAGCAAATGCTCTTTTGTTTCCTCTGCCACTAGGGGAGCTCTGTATGTAACATGCCTTTGGTGTCTGCATTAGCTTCTTCCCTAAAATTTCCCACCCAGCTCCATTGTTCTACTGTACAATGGCTGCTAGCACTTTAACTACAGTGTCATCTAAACCAGTGGTTCTCAAAGCCGGTCCGCCGCTTGTTCAGGGAAATCCTCTGGTGGGCCGGGCCGGTTTGTTTACCTGCTGCATCCGCAGGTTCGGCCGATCGCGGCTCCCATTGGCTGTGGTTCGCCGCTTCAGGCCAATGGGGGCTGCAGGAAGCGGCGTGGGCCGAGGGATGTGCTGGCCACCGCTTCCCGCCACCCCCATTGGCCTGGAGCGGCGAACTGCGGCCAGTGGGAGCCGCGATCGGCCGAACCTGCGGACGCAGCAGGTAAACAAACCATCCCGGCCCACCAGAGGATTTCCCTGAACAAGCTGTGGACCGGCTTTGAGAATCACTGATCTAAACACCTCCTGTATCCAGAGCCCAGCCCCCATGTAAATTAGAGCAGTCATTGTGGCTTTTTCTCAGATGCCTATCGCCACTCTGTGGTCTCAATAACTGGAGCATGCACGCACCCTCTTGCCTCTGACATACCCCTGTGCCAGGGTATCCAAGGAGGGGCTAGCAAAAAACTGCCTGCACCTGCTCTATGCTGCTCAGGTAACACCTGTGCACCAGGGGAATTCCCAGCTCAGAGAATCTGACAGGAGTGGTGCAAAGGGGCTGGAACAAGGTCGAGAACTGGACTGGTTTTAGTTTAACGTTTAAGCATCACTTGAAAGTGGGGGACTGGGAGGGCGTCAGATTAAAACAAAAGAGCGTGATGAAGGCTGTGCAAATTGCTGAAAGGCCTGTGCACCTGAGGGACTGCCAATCCCTCCTGGGAGAAATAAGCACCCTGGCTATCCTCTATGGTCCGATGCTGTGAAGTGCTGAGAATCTTCAACTCCCACTGCAGACACATTGCAAAAGGAACCCAGCACCGGCCAGGACTGTGCCCCAAGTTTCTGATAAAAGCCCCAAGGAGCCCATCCTTGCAAATCCTGCCCATCTTATTTCTTGGAGAGGAAATGGCCTGCAAGGGTTGTCCACATTCAGATTTGTTTCAGTTTTTACAGCAAAAAATAAATGTCAGTTGATGGACAAAAATGCTGTAGATATTTACTAGGATTTTTTTTCAGGCTTCATCCCATTTCAGACCCCACAGTGCGTATCTATGCTGGGAGCAGATTTAATTGTAAAAATCAGCTCCACCACGTACATGGTTACATATCCTGATCTGTATTTATTATGCTGTGCAGATGAATTAGCCCCCAATACTGTCTGGTTAATCGTTCACCTAATGAAAAAAAGTGCTCTAATTTATTATTCAAAGAATTATTGGATGGAAAATAATACAACAGTGTATGTCAGAAATTGTCCGTCGATATTGCTGGCTCAGCTCTTTCACGCATGTATTCAATAATACAGTGCTGAAAGAGACACACAGTGGATTAATAATTGCCACTCAAGCAAAGAACAAAGGTAAGAAGAGAAAATTTATTTGCAGTCAAAGATGGGAAGAATTCTTAAAACAAATAAAAGGACATTTTCAAAAGTTGCCAAGTGACTTACGAGCCTCCCAAGTCCCATTTTCAAACATGACTTGGGCACTTAGGAGCGGCGCATTGACTTTCAATGCGACTTGGACTCCTAAATGCCAGAGTCACTTTTAAAAATGGGAATGAGAGGTTTCTGAAAATTTTGCACTAAACTCCCAAAGCAAATTAAGGGGAGAAAAAAAACCCACTACAGTTCATCCAGTGAGTGAAGATTACAAATTTCTTGCTTAAGAGGCCTGGATTAATGGTTAGAACACAGGACCAGGAGCCAGGAATTCCTGAGATCTAATTCTGGCTCCAACACTAGACCCCTCTGCCTCAGTTTCACCATCTGTATAAGCTTGACACCCACTCACCTGCATCATCTATGCCCGTATTTTGGGCACTTAAATAAATGGGCAGATTTTCAAGAGAGTGCAGACCCAATGGCTCACACTGAAGTCAACAGGACTTTGTTTCTTTCACAAACAGCTTAAATCCCGGCTTTTGGAAATCAGGGATGTGAAGGCACCCCACAAGCACTCAGTGAAGTGCACAGCACTTTTGAAAAATCAGGCCACTCATTTAGGTGGCTAAATAAGGCTGAAGAAGCCTAAGTGTAGACACAATTTTGACATTCTTGCACCACTTGAACTGCCCACTCACATGTCTTGTACAACTATGTACTGATGTGGTATGAGACCATCCACACCATTATGGCGCCCTTCCCACCAGTCCTCCGATGCACGATGGTACAAGAGGAGTGAAGCTCCTTTCTTAAAGGAGAGCTCTCGCAGGGACCGGCCAATGTAGTCAAACTTCGCTATTGCTTCAATCTGTTCCACTTCTGGAAGAGAAAGAGAAAACAAAGCAAATATAGGCATGTTGTCCTCAGAAATCACCTGAGCCCCATCAGATGCCTCTCACCCACAAGACATTGATACTACTCTCCATGCTTCTCCATGCTCCATGCAACACTTTCTACTAAGTACTGTCCATCCTTCTAGGATTGCTAAATTCTCATTGGTTTCCCAGACTACCACGCAAGAGGAGATCAAGAAAAGCTACAAAGCAAATGGGAATGAATGAAAATTTCATTGCATGTAAGTGATGTTCCCAGCTGTGCCACCATATTTATTCATGGCCACCCATATTTATAAAGTCATTTCTTTTGGTTATGGATTCCGGTTTTCCTAGGTGGGGGACAATGTAAATTACACTCACATCCTGGGATCAAATCACCACTTGGCTACTGCTTCAGATTAGATTTCACCCCCTCTTTATTCTGGAGGCAGTTTGGTCTGAATTATTAATGGGTAGCAAATACGCTCGGAGGATTCCCATCGGGAAAGTGAATCCAAAACCTGAGCTATGCTGATACCCACCATCCATCATCAAATCATTTCTCTAGACTCCCCCACTACTCTGCCACACCCCACCCCTTCCAATCTGAGCGCCACCATTCACCAGATATTTCAGAATCAGCATCTACAGGCCAGATTTTCAAAAGAGCTCAGCTGCCATTACAGCACCAAAATTAAGCGGCCAGGTTTCCAAAACGTGCAGCAGTCAGGGCACTGAGCCATTTTGAAAATCTGGCCCCAGAGTGTCTCAATGGGAGGGGCTGGGTGCGGAGCACTGAAAAGCTGCCTTTTCTTTAGGTGCCGGACAAGTAGCAGCGCTCTTTCGAAAATCTGGTTCCAATTGTGGATGCTGAGCACTTGAAAAAAAATCAGACCAGCAACTCTCCTGAAAAGCTGGTTTTGCAATAGCAAGGCAGAGACGACATCCCCTCAGGATTGTGAGCGTGCTACAGTGCACAGTGCATGACTTAAATGCAAATTATTGGATTTAGGCAGCAGTGTGCACCACGCTGCCCACTATCAAGGCCATCCGTGGGTGCCAGTGAAAACAGTTTATGTAGCTTGGTTTTCTTAGACCCTGCCTCTTGTTTTCAAGCCGTATCTGCAGTGCAGAAAAACGGGGACCGAGAGGGGCAGCAGCAAAGCTAAATAGGGCAAATTAACCTTGATCTTTCATATCTGCCCCATTCTCATTAGACTATGGAAACTTCCTTCATTCCATCTGCTGCCTCTTTGAATTGCAGGCTCAGCACCTGCGGGTAATCAGGATCCGACCTACCCTTCTGCTTAGAAACTAAGTATGAATGAGGCGGGCAGTGCTAGGGAGGGGGAATCTGCAAGATATTGACAAACTCCCCGATCTTCTCTCTCTTGTGACACAGTACACCATTGTTTGAGATGTTCCTTTGTGCTAGATCGGTCACCCTAAGATACATATTTTCACTCAGTACAAACGATGTGACATTTGGGGCTATTACGGGAGGGGAGGCAGATCGATGGAGGAAGCTCACTGGAGAAACATAATAGGAGAGGCTATCAGAGGAGCTTTCAGAGCCCTGATAAAATATTGAGCTTCTCAGCAGGGAGTGTGCATGGGGGTAAAGAGAGAGACAGAGTATGTAAATTCATAAAATAAAGCCGCTCTTCTTCTCCACACTTGCATCACAGTTAATCACCCGGAAACTCCAATCAGAACTATTAATGTGACCATCCAAGCGTAAAATTGGCTAAATGGCAGCTTGCTCTCCTTCACCTTTGAGTCACGTTAGCCCCCGCTTGCTGCTTACACTGAAAAACGTAGAGTGCCTTTTTCGTTAAAGACCCATTTTCCATCATCTGAATGATCATCTCCTTCCCACCCCTTGTGCCATCTTTTTACAGACCACCAATTAGGGCCACTTATGCCATTTCCACATCAAGTGTCAGAAAGGCATTGGGGTTTTTTTTTTTACAGCAGTAGAAGAAATCAATGGAAACAACAGCAATAAAGAAAGTAGACAACAGGTGTGCATAGCAGTGCATCATGCAGATTTTCAAGTGCCCCTTCACTCTGCAGAGTAACTCAATTAAAAAGGCATCTGGGGTTCTGGCTTCATCATCCCTCAATAATCCCAAGACAAATTTGTTCAGTTTACAATTATTTTTCCAAAAAGCCACAGCTGCAAATGCAACCTGGATATGGAAAGCAAACTGGGCTCTTTCTGGTTTGTGCATCACAACTAGAGACGAAAGGTTCTGCCCTTGCAATCTACGCTGGTTGTAGAGATTTTACTGAGGGCATAACTAGGCCCCGCATGTAGAATTTAGTTAACAAGTCTGTTGCCAGAACAGAATCCAGCACCTCCTGCCGTAGCTGCCTCAGCTCCATAGGTCTGAAAGGAGTCAGACGAAGTTCAGGTTATTCGTGTCACGAAAGAAAGCAGACCTGACTGTGAATAAACAGAGAGTGCCTAAGAACGGCACCATTTTGGCAAAGGTTTCTGTTCAGTGTAGGGCCACCGGGTGGGCGTGACCCACAGCCCACTGACGCCAATTGAAAGACTCCCATTGATTCCAGTAGGCTTTGGATCAGCCCCTTGAAATTCATTACTCTTCCTTTGGTATGCGCAATAACGTGGAGGTGAATGGAAAGGGGGTCCCAAATACAACGGGCCCTCCCCGCTGTACTTGTCGGTTACTTTCACACAGCAAGTCTCTTGCTCTTTTCCCCACCACTCACACCCATTAGGTGGCGATTGTATTGTAAAAACAGTGGCCAAAAGCCAGCCAGGTCACCTCAATTCCAAATTCAAAAGCGAAGAGCTCACTGTCGGGATTAACGGGAGTATAAGGGGCAGTTCTGAATGCACTGTTTTAAAGCTCTCACAATAGCTCAGAATGAAACTGAAATGTAGCCAGTGGCCTCCTGCACTGCTCCCCGTGGTCTATGTTGATTAGATCCCTCTAAAGAAGTGTTCATTAATATGCACATGCACTGTCAGACACATTGCAGCATCTTCCCCCCTAAACAGCCATATGGTAGTCCAAGCTAATTTGATTAGGAGCAAAATACACACTGCTTTCCTGCACGCCTGTTCCCCTGGCTCTTCCTACTCAGACTCAATTTTCCGCCGTTTATGTCTACACTCACCGTCGTCGCTGGTGTGCGGCTCTGTGCCGTTGTCATGGTCCACTTCATCAATGGTGCCCGGCTCGCTGTGGGGGCTGTCGCTAACATTGAACAGTTGGAAAAAAAAAAAAAAGATACAAATGTAGTTTAAAAAAGAAGAATTAGATTCTACTTGCAGACTACACAGTAAAACAAGTTCTTGGGGCAAAATCCTGATGCCACTGAAGTCCATGTGAGTTGTGCCTTTGACTTCACCCTTTGTTTGTTTTAAAATCATGGCACATCTCTGAGCTCTCTCTCAGAACCCGAGACTCTCATTCTATGAAATTCATATACAGGGCCTGAATCTCCATTGTCCTGCACCTCGTGTCATCGCTTACACCTGTGCAAAGCAGGGGCAAAACAAATTCTCCATTCACCCACTCGGTCTCATCGGTGGTATCATTTCACACTCTCATTGTACAGGCATTCATGGTGACAGCAGGTGCAAATCATGGGATGAATGAAAGCTTTAAACACCTTGAACTTCAGGGATTTTGAGCTGGAATTTTGGTTGAGCCCATTATAATGACACTGACTCACTGTAAAAATTCAGATCTGAATCCAGGTTTGGATTTCAAGCACCCCCAAAATTCCTGGGTATTGATTACTGAGATCCTTGTTTGAGCATGGGGTTATGTTTTCTAGTTTCCTCTCAATTGTGACTATTAGAGGGGCTATTTCTGCAGCAGAAACGAGCTGTGCAGTAAATCTTGCCCATTCCCCATTTCTGATAAGCAGAACTCTGAAGTGAAAACTCCCATTGAAGCAAGTGTTTCTTTTTAACATTCATGAGAGAAGGACCGAACAAGACATATAGAGAGATGGGTCCCAAGCCAAACCCTGGCTTCATAATCTTGAGTCAATGGAACTTTGTATGCGTAACAACTGAGTAAAGAACTATGGAACTTCAATCAAAATTCCCAATTCAGGAGAAATTTGGTCACAACAACTGACCTAAATTCAGCTTCTGTATTAACAAGCTTCCATGAGTCTTAGACCTAGAGAATTTTTGTTTACCATAAATGCAAATACAGTTTTAGGAAAAAACCCAACCATTGTCCTGAAGCTTTCGTAATGCTTTGCGGCACTGAACTAATGCGGGAGGACTGGAAAGGGAAATTGACCATAAGCAGACTAGTCCATTGTCACTAGCAAAGCTGAGAGAAATGCAAAACATAAGAAGCTGCTACAGAAAAGCAAAGCAGATTTTTAAAATTCTCTTTGTTTTACTAATCTACAGTGTGACAGTAGAACCTTGATTTTAGAACCCCCAAACTTACAAATGACCAGTTCCACAAACCATTTTCTCAACGAGGGTGTGGGAAGTGATGTTGATGAAGAACAAGTCGACATCCCTCCACATCTCAAAGCCCTCGATGCACTGGAAATTGCTTTGCAGTGGTTTGAAGGACAAGAAGAAAATGCTGCAGTGCACCATTCTGCAATTTATGGATTGCACCGTCTGTAATTTTGAGATGTTCTACTTCATGAAGTTTGTGATTTTATGAACTCCTCAGTCCCCAGTGAGTTTTCAAACAGGGGTTCTACTGCATTTGTAACAAAGATAAGGATGCAGTAGCAAGGGATAAGGCCAGATCCTCAGCTCACGTAAACCAATGTCCTTCCAGTGAAATCAGTCAGTTGTTCCAATTTACACCAGCTGAGAATCAGATCCATGATGTTTATAACAGGAAGAAGTAACACTGACAAAACGGAATGAATTCCCACCTGGGGTTTACCCCAGACCTGTAAGGCCTGAATGCTTGGCCCAAACGTTCCCAAGGGCATTCTGCCCAGCCCAATCTCTTAAAGAGCTGCTTTTATAAGCCATTTCCCTGAACTCATGTGAAAGAAGTTAACCCCTTGTTCATCAGGCACCAACTAGTAGCCCTGCATTGTCACAGACTCACTCTTGGCTTGCAATGGAAAAAGATAAAGCTAGGGAGAGAGGTCTGGCCCTGTCTAGAAGACTAAAGTTGCTTATTTCAATCACCCACTTCTTACCAATACTCTTCCCCTCCAGTCATGCATTTCTCATACACAGGTCCTTCCAGCTCTCTGTGGTTGGGGAAGATGCCCTCGTGATTTATGATGATAGTTTTGATGACCTCATTTACATGGGCTTGGCAGGACACCGGATCCTGCCCGTCTGGAATGTGCATCAAAGTTGGTCCAAAGCAGATGGCCAGGTTGTAGGGATCCATCATGTTCTCATCACTGTACTGTGACAAGCTGCAAACACAAGCAACCCACAGGTAAAGTTCTGAGCCGTCTAATGTTGGCTCCAAACCCCAGCACTACAGAGCGTTCACGCAGTCATGCATAGGAAAGACATTAAGCCAGAGCAGACAGCAAAATATTAACAACCAAAGTGCCTGTCAGCATTTGACTTGACAAGAAAAGGGAGGCCACTGGAAAGGAAGGGAGCCAGCAACTGAGTTAAATAAGACCCAGATAAACAGACTCACTGATTGAGGAAAGCAAAGAGGTATCTCATGACAACAATGACGGCTCGGGGCAGGGTAATGATGATTTGCTGGATCTGGTGCACTCTTTCTGCAGGGTTCTCCATTTCTGGAACACAAGAATACATGGTAGAGTTTTATGGTCAGGCACTTGCCTGAAGGGTTCTAGTGGCTAAACAACATAGTAAAGCCTGGACTTCTATCCAGACCTAATAGCCTGACATGTAAGGGGGAAAAAACTTTATGTTTCCAGACAGCTCTGATTTATAATTTGACACTAACAACCAAACATAGAAACATGCCTACCAAAATTGTGCAGCTCTGTGTGTACAAATGCCCATTTATGCCTGTAAATGTAGAATTTGCATGGAGAAATTCAACGCATGCATTAGATTCTGTATCTAATTGAAACTGTAGATATTTCCATGGCTACATCTTTATTACCAGTATTTATACATTTGATCCCTAAACTGCTACTGCATTTCCCAAAGGATTTAGTCAATACAGGGACTTGAAAACAGAGCAGTTTTTCAGCTTTCCTATCCTACTTCTGTTTTAATTTTCTTTACTGCTTTATGGGCCTAATCCGGAGGTCCTTACTTAAGCTTGGTCTATACTAGAAAATTAGGTCGTCTTATCTATATCACCTATGGGGTGTGAAAAATTCTCATCCCTGAGTGCCGTAGTTAAACTGACCTAACGCCCAGTGTAGACAGCCCTAGGTCAACATTAGATCTGTTGACCTAGCTATCGCCACTTGGGGAAGTGGATTATCTACACCAGCTTGAGAACTCCTCCCATCGGCGTACGTAGTGTCTACACTGAAGAGCTGCGGTGATGCTGCAGTAGCATTTCAAGTGTAGACAAGCCCTTAGTCTTTCACTCAATCCTTGCTCTGTTTTTACTCACATCAAACTCCCATTGATCTCAAATGAGAGTGTTGCTTGAGTACGCTAACTCAGGACAGGATTTCTCCCTCTATGCACACCATCAAAGCCAACATACTGTATTAGAAGCTGACCTATTTCTTTATGAAGTGTGACTTCAGGGACATAGTGTGGGCACAGTGTTGGGAATACAGATGAGCACACTGGTTCATATGTGACCCACACTATTCCCTGAACCTTGACTGCAGCTAAAGCACTTTCCATGGCCCAACCACAGAACTTGACTGAACATGAGCAGAGCCTTTACTCAAGGTGACTTAATTAGCTTATCCCATTTCCCCCCCCCCCCTTTTCCTTTCTTTTTTTTTTTTTTTTTTTAAATTGGGTGCCTCTGCTGTCCCAGGTTCCAGCTAAAATGTTACAGGAAAAGTGACTTCCAGGCCATTTCTGATCCAAACTGAAGCAATAAAGACCAAAGATGTTGTGAGAACAGGCACTCTTAGGAAATTCCCTGTCCCAGGTGGATGATCGAAGAGAGATTTCTACTCTAGGGGTATGTCTTACACAGCCCCAGCAGTGAGCCTCTCAGCTCAGGTCAGCAGGGCTTGCGCTAGCACTCTAAAAACGGCCCAAGCCGCAACATCTACACCGCTAATTTTAGCACAGTCGTGCAAGCCCCGTGAGCTCGAGTCTGTCGATCCAAGCTGGGAGGCTCATTGCCATTGGCTCTGTAGATGTACCCGAAATGAATTGCCTAATGTTTGGGTGCTCAGTCAAACTGTGAACCTTGCTGAAGTTTGCTTATCACTCTGAAACACAAAAGCTGGTCAATACTTTTTGTTCAAACACTTTTCTGTGACTATTGGCCATATTTCAAACATGGAAATACTGCAGGAAACATTTTGATTTTCTCCAAGTTGTCCATTCTTTGAAGAAAATAGTTTTATTCTCTCTTTGTTATCATTTGCGGTGGTCAGTTTTCGTTGTTTTGATTAAGGATGGGGGTGATTTAAATTAAATTTTAAAAAAATTAAAAATAAAAGAATTTTTTTAATCCAAACAAGATGACAACGACGAACGATCTGTACTGAAACCCAGTGGAACAAAACTCTCTCAGCAAATTTCAAAGTGTCCATTTATAAAAAAATATTTCAACCAGCTGTAACAGAGAGGTTTTAATGGATGTAATCATAACTGGGGCAGGCCAGTGAATTGTGAACCTCTAGAATCAGAATTCCTTTTCTGTCCATTTCTTTGGCATGTGCATTTGAGAAATGTAACCATGTAACCTCTCAGCTACCAGCTGAGCAAAAGTGACAGGCAGCCTCTCATTTGTTAAGGAAGGAAGATGCTTTCGTATCACATAAACAGTGAGTTATATGGCACTGCAGCCTTCCGGGGCATTCAAAGGCCCTCTGACACGTGCAATGCCACCTGCTGCAAAAAGTCACTCAGAATACTTTAGCGCGAGCCAAGGGAAATCAAACAGGCTTTCTGTTTTACTGCAGTAGAGAGTCCAGAGAGACTTTTCGGCTGAGTCAACCTTTCTGCCTTAGTAAGTTCGTGGGCCAGAATAGAAAGTACAAGGCTTGATCATTTTACAGCATTTTGTTTTTGAGTGGTTTTCAGATGTAGACATTTTCCCAATCCATTTAGGTTGAGAGACATATTATATAGCACACATTTATTGGACAGAAAAAAGGAAGACATTTATTATAAAACGTACCATCAGCAGCACTTGATGTAAAAGAAAGTTAGAAAAGAGGAGAAGAAAAGCTACATAGAGATTTTTTTTTTAAAAGGGGGATAAGGAAGAAGAAAAGGAAACACTAAGAAAAGGAACCAGAAAATTAACCACTGATGTATGCTAGGAATCACTCCCAAAGGCTCTTATAATTGTGCTAACTGGGCCCAATTCAGCAAGGTACTTAAGTACATGCCTAACTTTAAGAACATAAGTAGTCACGTTGACTCCTATGGGAATATTTATGTGTCTAAGATTAAGCATATACTTACCTACCTTTTTGAATTGGGACCTTGGGCCAGATCTAATGCCCATTCACGCCTATGGATTTAAGTGAGGGCTGGATCAAGCCTTTTGCAGCCTTGCTTGCAACTGTCTTTGTAAGAGGCAGCCTGCGTCAGCAGCACGTACGCTAGAACCGTGCAAAATTCAGCACTTTCATTTTGTGAAACTGTTAGTGGAAATCGCTTCCATCGTGTGGGATGCTTGCACACATACACCCTCTGCCTCACAGACTTTGCTGTATGTAACATTTTGACAGGAATGGCTATTTTATACATCAAAAATATGAGACAACAATGAATTTCCTAAGTCTATCGACACAAACCTACGTTGCTGGAAAAATGTGCATGCCGTAGGCACATCGCAATAGAAATAGGCCAATTTGAATGTCACCCACCCCTAGATATAACCCATTTCTTCAGGTTCTGCTGAATCCTTAGTATTTTTGAACGCTAACATTGAAGGGAGAGGTTAGACATGAGCAGTAAAGGCCCTGATTAAGCAAAGCCCTTAAACGTGTGCTTATCATTAAGCAAGTGAATAGCCCTATTAGAATTATTCACATATTTTGACAGGTGCTTTGTGACTAGGGCTGAAGTCTATACATTCTGGATATTTCTTTTGCAAAATAAAACAAAGAGTAAGCATTTTATGCAAAAATGCACATCACGCTCCCCTGTTATTTCTAAAACTGCAGGTTCATCCCACCAGTTCCCCTTTCCCTCAAGGGCGCTAAGAGTGTCCATCACTTGGCAATACATATTCACTTCAACCCGGAGGTATTGAGAGAAATAGAATTAAGTCTGAGGTTTTTTCCCCAGCTCCATTAGTTTGAGAAGAGCAGTGTGGAATGTTTTGAAAAGAATAAGAATCAACCTGAACCTTCACCCTGAAATTCAAATCCAAACTTTGTAAGGTTCAAGTTACCTGAAACAACCCCACCCCTGACCGTTCACATCCCTCAGCACTTTCCAGATTTGTTTGGGACGTGAAATGCAAATGGTGAAATACCATGAGAAAGACTGGTCTCTTGAGGTTCTTCTCGCCGTTTGAGCCCAATTTTGCAGACAGAAGAGGTTCGGATGAGGTTTTGATGCTTATCTATACTGCTGGGCTTATCTACCACTGCTTCTCTGTTGGGAGGACACTGTCTTGTAGCTGCAAAAATCTAAGGAACCTACCTGTGTCTCATTGTGGGTACTTACTTATAGTAGATATCAAATCTTGAAACCTTTCCTTAGGAAAGAGTGGGTTTTCCAGTCCTCGGAAATACAGCTTTAAGACCCCAGCAACCGAATTAATATCACGCTCATTTTGATCATCAGCAAGAGGGTCTTCACCTGAACACACAAAAGATTTATTTTCAGCATTCTTTCCTAGCTGAATTAGGCACCAAGCACCACTCAGCTAACTAGAATTGGAAAACCAAAAGCTCTGCATTGATAAAAAAGCAACACATGCAATGGTAACACTATGTAGTTTCCCAGCACGTTAATGGCTTAATAAGATATTATGTTAAGCAGCATCATGCGGAGACATGCTATAGCCTAGCCTATAATAATCAAGGGGATGTGGGTAATGGTCACAGTGAGGGTTTTAAAACATTCCTGAAGGATAGCAGTATTATTTGGTTCTTTTTCCATCGTTTTCAGTCCAATACATCTTTTGCATTCAATGTGTTAGACAACTCAAGGAAGGATGACACAGTGGTACGGGACAGCCTCAAAAGATGGGACCTGCTGGGTGATGCAATCATGTCCCACCTCACCTGTGTTACATTGAAATCAAGGGAATAGTACTGGCCAGCTCAACAAGTGCATTGTATGGTGATAAGTCTGGAGGCGGAGATTTTCAAAGCTGCCTAAGGGATTTGGATGCCCAGTTCCTATTAAAATAAATGGTAATTGGGCATCCAAGTCCCCTAGTTGGCTTGGAAAACCGCAGCTGGAACCTTCAGTGGTGGTCATGTGCTCACAACCTTTCCCAACCACCAACAGCTATTTTGAAGTATTTATGGAGTCTCAGATTCTAAGGCCAGAAGGGCCCATTATGACCATCTACTCTGACCTCCTGTCTAACACAGGCCATACAATTTCACCCAGAGCAATTTTGATATAAATATAAGGCCCAATCCCGCAACCCTTATATGTCTGGGTGCTTTTTGCCAGGCTGAGGCTCATAGTTATTAATTTTTAATAAACTATGTCATCTGGAGGTCAATTTAACATTTATTCCCTGTATTATGAGTTAAGATGAGCCTTTGTGAAGTTTGTCAGTCTTTTTCCTATGTATAAGAGTGATAAAGGGTAGCTAACATGCACAATTTTGTATTGGCCCTATCAAGCACAGAGGGACAAGAAAAGGTCTTCATCATCCCCATTTTCTGTTATCCAGGAAATGATACGCTGTCTAAAGGCCATTAGGGTGTGATTTTCTAAAGCCCTTAAGGGAGGAGTTAGATATCTTAAAATCCACCCTTAATCTCTGTCTCCTTGATGGACAGGAGGAGAGGTCCTATAAATCACACTCTTAGCTGCATTTACGTTCCTTGACAGGTCCATAGGCTACTCACATACCTCTTTCAAATGAATTCTTGATGTCATTGACTTCAACCTGAGACCCAGGAACTCTAAAAATACCCTGTTGCTGAAGACCTGGAAAGAAGGAAGGGAAGGAGGAAGAGAAAGAGATTGATTGATTTGTTCCAGTGCATTGAAACCAACATCAAAATTTGGAATTTCAGTTGTTTTGTTCTGCTGTTTTGCTGGAATCTGATGGGGGTTAATATGCCAATCTCCACAGAATCTGGTAAAGAACAATCCCGGGGAAAGTAAAAGCAATGGACCCACCCATTACCCCCAAATTAATAAATACATAAAAAAAGTCAGAACCAACTCTCATGCTCCAGAAAACCTACACCTCACCCGTAGAAAGAAACATAGCAAAAGTCTGCATTTTCCACACTGAGCAACACACAGCATTATGCAGACATGGCCATTAAAAGCTGATGTTAAACCTTCCTGCCCTGACTTGTCAAAATCTCGAGCAGAAAACAGCCCCACGGGCTCCCCTCAACCGCAACCTTCCCTAGTAACACAAACACTTGCAATGAAAAAAGAATTTGAAGTGGGCGCAGGTGCGATCTGAAAGACGAGAGGCAAAACTGACAGGTAAAGGGCAGCCCAGAGCCAGCGTGCAGTGACTTATACAGACTGCACTGTGTCGGACTTGAAACATGCCAGGCAGAGCGTCCCCTGAGGAATCTCCACTGGTTTTTGTTGCTAAAGAAATTGAGAAGCTCTGCATGGGCTACATCTGCCTCTTTGTGCAAGAAAGGGAGAGGTAGGGGATACCATATTAAGATTTTATTTCTGCTTTTGCCTTTTCTATTCCAACCCCCCTAGATCAAATACCACAACCAGCTCCCATTGGCTCAGGGTCCAAGTGAACAATTTAACGCCAAGCAAGCACATATAGGACCCATATATTTATCATGTATACAGTATTACATCACAGTTTATATCCTTATAACTCACATCCATACAGTTGGTCAAAGCAGCTGGCTCCTCTATTATCTTTCATCATCAATACTTTATTTCTTTTACACAACAGCTTCCATTGTAGCTATCAGCAAATGAGGAATTAGCTTACCATATAAATTGATGTATCGGATGCAGCTTTCAACTACAAGTGGGATAGCCTGTCCTGAATCCTAAAAAAAAAAATTAAATTCAATAAAGAATGAAGAGCTTATTAGCTTGTTGACAACAACGTATTGGAAGCTTATTCAAACAGAGATTGCAAAAACTCAGGTTTGAAGATCAGCGCCATTGAGTTTAGTAAGAGAATAAGCAAGAAAAGGAGGTGCTAAAAACATCAAGCCATCAAACAATGCTGAGTACACTTGTGTGAAGTCAATTATTCGTGGAAAAGGCCTCTATTAATGTGTGCGAAAAGCTAATTCTCCTTATATGGTTGACTGAAAAACAAAACGTAAGAGACAAACGAAACTGGATCACAGCTACTCCGTTTCAAAGACGTAATGATAAGCCAGATCAAGACTTGCATTATACCTGTCTGCTGAAACAGGCTTCTGGTTACAGAATTTAAAGAATATTTTAGTCTTAAAAAAAAAAAAAAAAAAAGCCATTGTCACAGAAGTGACAAAAACATGTGTGAAATGCATTAACTATGGACCTAAATGGGGGCCTCGTGCTAGAATGAATTTTGGCTTTTGCTCTCGTATTTAAGCCACTTCTCAGAGGGCCCCCAATAGACCGGGGGAGGTCCGCAGGTAGAGGTTGGGCTTTGGAAGTGGACATTTTTACAGTAGGGATACAAATGCATCCCTCACCTCGATTTTGTTTGGTTTCGGAAAGGAGGCCCTCTAGTAAATACCTGGTTCCTTGTTCGAGCATTCCTTCTTCCTCTGATAACATAAACAAGCGGCAGAGCAGGAAAAAAAGAAAAGATTAAGCAAGAATAAGATCAGTTAAAGTAAGCACATCTTCTGGAGGCCATGAAAGCTCAAATGCAATGGCAGCTTAGAAAGAGACAGTTCAAGCTCCCAACTTCCCCCCACCCTCACCCCCGAAACCCGCTAAGTATGCAGTGTCTGAGCCTCAGTGATTGACGAGAATTCAGAAGCCTCTTGCCCGATTTGTGCCATTCCTCCTCCTGCCTTCCTGCTACTGAACTGCCCAGAGCCTCCCTCCCATCACTGTATTCAAAGTGGGCTTCTATTTTTTACCCACATGCCATAGATGTTCAGAGGGAAGTGTGGTGCCCCGGCTTCTCAAAAAGAAGGGAACAGAGAATTCTTGGGAACAGAAAACCCTGGTGTTCAAGGCATCTGTTAAACACTAACTGCCCTGGGTTAGCTAGGAACTTCCATAATTGTCCATTACAGGGGGTTTTATGCAGACACATCTGGTACCAGCCTTTGTTGGGCACAAGGTTCAGGACTAGATGGACGGTGGGTCTGATTTGGTGCAGAAATCCCTAGGATTCTAAATACGTGAACAATGGTTTCCCACAGGCCTCTCTTCATTATGTAGGATGCTAGTCCTTTCAGATAGGTTTCCAGTGCAGCTAATTACTCCAGAACAATATTTAACAGGCTGGACTTTAATCAATATTGCCTTTTTAAAAATCAATTTAAGAATGGAAAAATTATAAGTATTAAAAGATTAATAGTGTTGTATGTCTGGACTGTATATTATTTGTGACAATGCACTTCCCCATTTAAAAACACTGCCTTTAGGTTTATGGCTGCACTAAAATAGCATAATAGAATAATCTAAAACAGGGATGGAAAAGGCCCATTAGTTCATCTAATCCAGGCTTTTCTCAGTGCTGTTCACTACAATATTTTCTCTCATGCTCTTTCCAGTCTCAGTTGAAACATCTGCAGCAAAGGAGCTCTCATCCCCTCACAAACAGAATGTATTGCAGGGTTAGATGTTGGAGGATCAGTGGTTAGGCAATGAGATTAACCCTTGGGGAATACAGGGGAAAGACTTTGAAGGCCTCTTCAAAGATCTGTACTATTATTCTTATACTATGCAGTTTATTCAGACTGAATGGGCCAAGTGAATTCTGAGTTATATGCATAATAAAGGGTCACATCCTGCTCCTAGTTTCACTGGTATCAACCAATTTAATCTGGATTGATACCGCTGTAATTTAAAAACTATTTGATCCAAGAAGTTATCAAAGATGCACACTGTGCGCTGCCAGAGCAAGTCAGATCTTTCCAAAGAGCGTCACAGGCCACTTAGCCAAAACTGCTAGGGCTCTTCAAGAAACAGTTTGCTCCTGTAATAAAAGGGAAACATTGACATTCTTCTCCCAGGTATTGCGTATAGTTTTTGTTTTCTACAGCCCCCAGTTCACAAAGCATTTAAGCACATGACTGAAATTAAGCGCCACCTTAAATGCTTTGCCAAATAAGGATGGACTGTTGACTCAGGGTCCATGGTGACACAAGCACATTACTTCTATTTCAGCCGTTCTCCCATTCCCCAGCCTGTGTTAGAGTAAAACACCTTACAAGAGGCGGCTCATCCGCTCTGCCAGCGCTGGATTTGACTGGAGGGCATCAGCACCTATCCACACTGGCATTAATTGACTAGTTTTTGTTTTGTTTTTGGGGGGAGGGTTAAGAAAAGCATAGACTATGTAATCCTCCCACTCAGCCACCTCTAAACAAAACATTTCAAGTCTGCTTTGCTAACATTCCCTACAACAGGGAGGCAATTTGTGAGAGTTTATGAATCATTTTATCTCCTCCTGTAGCCATGAAAACAGGAGATTTCTTTTTAAAGTTTCTAATCAGACATTGCTCAGGGAATCCTCCTCGAAGGACAATAGTTTCTTGGGAGGTCGCTTCACCCCTGCTCGACACTCCTCTTAAAAATAAAAGTCTAGGTGTTAGCACAATATATATATATAGTGCTATCTTTCCTTCCCCAGACACAAAGGACCCCCATCAGTGGAACACCAGGAGCTTTGGGGATTTTCTTTATTTTTTGCTGCTTGATCTTTTGCAAGTCTCTTTCTATGACAGGTGGGAGTAATGCTGTTTACTTCCAGGGTGTTCATAGAACAGCAACTTAGAAAGCCAACACAGCTACGCCTGTTGTGATAAGATATGGCACATTGCAATTAACCTGCTGACAGGCAAGAATGACATGGTGACTCCACACTGTTCCACAAGGGTCATTACCATTATCTCATCCCTCCCAGTTGGTGTGGACAGTAGCGTGACAAGTAATGTAATGAATGCACCGTGGGTGAGAACAGATATGGAAGGAAATCTTCACTGAGGCAGAGAGCATACTAGCCGTGTTAACAGTGTGCACAGTGGATAGGAAGGACCAGGTCCAAAAGAGGAAATGAGTTAGCAATTAGGATAGAAAAACCACCATTACATTCAGAGCGTTCATAGACTCTCACTGTCAGCCAGCAAGTACCTTAATGAACGTTTCCATATTGCCGTTAAAGAGTTTATGATTATAGACTGAGAGAGGCCTAGGTCTCCTCATTTTCTGTGGTTTAGGGGGAAGACATGGGGGCCTGGGAGAAATGGAACAAAAAAAATCAAAACACCAACATAAATACATTGACAGGGAAAGATTTCATAGGCTGTGGCGGGCGGGCGAAGGGGGGAAACTCGCTGTGAGGACTAGTGCATTGGCTCCAAACGGATGCTGTATCTGTTCCCCCCGCTGGCATCTTCCTACCAAGCATCCCCACTTACTGAGAATTACTTAAGTCACAGAGTTTTACTGATTATGCCCACATTGTTTGGGAATCCACACAGCACTGACTATACTCTCGATGTCCCGGGCCAGGGCTCAGCGTAAAACCTCACATGGGTTTCCTAGGGCAGACTCTTGATTATTTCAAAGCCCTAGCTAAGCGTCTGGAGGGGGAGATCCTTGTGCGTGTTGACAGACCTTGGATGTACGGGTTAAGCCTCAATCTTGTGATGAGCCCCAGGGAAGCATGCGTGGGAGAGCCTTTCTGTGGGTAGCTCATTGCAAAATTGGGGCCTTACACTGTAAGCTGTTGGAGGCAGGGACCGTGTCTTCCCACCGGCCTGTACATCACCTAGCGCGTGGTCAGCGCAGCCCATTACCCACCACGATCTCCCAAAAGTTGTCCCACAATGCCACATGAGATGATCACCAGCAGAGTAGCAGCAATTAAACAGCTCTAACAGGATGTTGCTACAAGGCACAACTCTGACAAGCCATCATAAGACACACCCCTCTCAGGAAATCAAAGCTGCGCACTGTGGTGACTAGCCAGGATCTTAATAAATGATGGACTATTAGCAATCTTCTTCTCCTGCCACACACAGAACCTGTCACCTCCATGCCAGAAATTAATACAGCTGCTTAGTATTTCTGGTCAAGCCCTTGTCTATTACCTCTGCTAAGCTGTGGTTTGTTTTTCACTCTCCGAGACAACATGTATCACAGTCCCTGCTTGGGATTTGGGCTAGAAGCAGGGGTGGCATTTTTACAGAAGTAAAGACCAGTGTTGGCCCTTTGCTAGGTTTTTAACATTTTCCTGCCACTTATGCCGGTTTATCACACTGTCCTTCTAAGAGAACTCTCAGAGCGGCTGAAAAGTTCAATCCATTCACTGGCAGACCCCAATGCTAACCTACAGAAAACACTCAGGGCAAAACTGTTTATTCCCAAACAGATCTCATCCTAGTGTTGGGAACTCAGCAATTAAGAGGAAAGTGATGGCACCTCCAAAGAACCCGCAGCTAACTTTTATTTGTAAGATTACAATTACAAATATTCATAGGGACACTGTCTAGGCAGGTGAACTTAGGCCCCAAATTTGCAAATAGCTGTAAGAAAAAAATGCAGGTCAAAGTTCCTGGGTTTTCTCATTTTTTCCCCTTCAAAATGGATGCTTCAATGTCGTTTTTAAATTTTAAAGTCAGGACAGCCCCAAGCCACCCCATGCCACCCTGCAGAGGCCAGCACTCATGCACAAGAGAGCAGTAAAAAGCTGAAGTGCACAACTCAGCCTCTATAACAACCCTTTGGCAACAAACCAAACTGAGTGTGGAATGGTGGGGGGGGAAAAAACCACCACCATATTTAGGGCTCTTTCTTTGTGACAATGAATTCCCTTTGTTTCAAATTCCCAGTGGGCTTTTCTAAACAGTGAGATTTTTTTAAAAATAAATCACAAAAAGTAGTTCAAGTCCCAATGGTCAAGTAAAGGGAGCATCTGATAGACAGCAGGGAAGTGTCAGGGCATCCTAAGGGGCAGGTATATGAAGGAGGAATCTGAAGTGAAGCAACTATGGGGCCTGATTCTGGTCTCTCACTTACTATTACTGCTGGAATCACAGTAGTGCTTACAGGCCCCAACAGAGAGCAGCACCCATTATTCCAGGCACTGTACAACACTGAGTAAGAGACAGTCCCTGACCTGAAAACTTACTAGTCAGAAATAGACAAAGGGTGAGAGAGGAAACAGAGGCACATAAAAGTGACTCACCCAAGTCCCATAGCAGAGAACTTACAACAGGGCCCAGGTCTCCCAAGTCCCAGGCAAGCGCCCCATCCACTTACACCAGGGCAATTACGAGCAACTCCACAAAGACAATACACTTACGTAGGAGCGGAATTGGGCCCACTGCCTTTATAGCTGGAATGGCTGGCAAGTGATACTAGCTTCTGCCCTATGCGCTGCTGGTGTTTGGACCTGATTTTCAGAGACAATGAGCTCCTGCAGCCCCATCTGACGTCACTGGCGATTGTGCTCAACACCCCTGGACATGTAGCCCATGAACGCACAGGAGGATTATTTCAGTGCATTGGGTGGAGATTTAGCCAGTTGGTTCTTATTGACATTATTCAGAATGTGACTATATCTTCTAAAATTCAAGTCTACAGAACTCAAATATCTAGACCTTGAAGGAGAAAAATGGCATGAAGTCCTACTGTCATGATTCCACTCTACCTTCATCCTCACCGCCACAAAATGTTCTGGATGTTTGTATTGTAACACATCACAGGAGGGGATTTTAATGAGTCTGGCTAAAATCAGTGCAAAGAACCTTCCTGCAAAAATGCTCGGAGAGCTGAGCTGAACCAATAAGAATAATTTACAAACAACTCTAAATGTTAAAGGTGACAGAGTCATGATCTACTGACACATAAATCAGGTGCCTTTAATTAAAAGAAACAATTTGACTCTAGGCACTTTTGCTGCTTATAGCCTTCAACTGACAATTCAGGAGCAGAAACCATTACAGTGCAGCGAAGAGCCCATCCAATTCTCAGTTAGATGACTGTGATATAAACCAAAGAGACCGAGGATGTTTGTTGCTCTATAATTTCCTCTAGCTGGGTGAGGCCCTGAAGGAAAAAGATTGTGGCATTCTGGCCTCCAGCTGGATTTAGTCGGAAGGCCATTCTGACAGTGCTTATAGTGCTGCCTCGGGAGGAGGGGATTTTTCTCATTTGTTTGTTTATGTGATGCACAAGCTAATTCGGGGACAAAAAACAACAAAAGCAGCAGAGTGCTGTGCTGTCATCCCTCACTCATGAGTCTTAGTTATTCGTTCCCCTGATTATTTTGGCCTGTGACACTGTCCCAGTCGCTTCCGCCCCAGATAAGGAAGCTCCTTAAGAGCAAAGTTTAGGTACAGTTTTTGGTCTTCCTTTAGTTACTCTGGTGTCCCTTCACCAATCAATCAGTCCTTTACCAAAGCACCTTTCCATCCAGAGGATCACAAAGTGCCTTGCAGGCTGTATTGCTACCACTGAAATGCAATCTCATCTGGGCTGGAACATGGCGTCATTAGAGAACGCTGTACACAATTGGCTTTATCGCTCTGTCTGCAATCAGCCAACTATGGCTCCAACTAGGACCAGTAATTAGGTAATCAGTGGCTCCTGGGGTAGCTGGTAGCCTTGGAAGAACCCGGGAAGGACCTGGAAGCATGATTCTTGCAGAATCAGCTATCCAGGGCTTGCAACAAGTGAGTAAGCAGGCATTTGAGCAGACGCCTCTTGCCTCCATTGGATCTTGGGAGATATGCAGATTGGGAAATTGAGCCATGTACCTCTTACACAGCAGATAACCCTGAGGTAAGAATTCCTCAAATTCACAGACCTTCCAGTCCCCGCCATGGGTTATTCTTGCCTAGGGGAGAAGGGAACCTCTGTTCTCATGTGATCGGCCCCAGCCACCTCTGTTTAGAATCCTGGTCAGTTCTCAGCCTTGCTGACGTTCTAAGGCATGTTAACTCCGGCAGTATGCCTCCATTTCCAGCCAGTTGGAAAGGCCCAAGGCACCCCGAATAGCTTGCTGAAGAGAGAGCTCCATAGAACGCTAGAGGAGCTGTTTTTCTGTCTGGAAATGCAGCCACAGCAGCCAGCATGTTTCAGCATTTATAAGATCAAATGTTTCTGCTGGTATTGAAAACTTTATGAAAAACTGAAACAGGGCTATAAAAAGATGAGGGGTTTCTACAGGCTGTGGGGAAGGGTTTGGCAGCTCCACTGACCCACATCCTATTGTTATAAATCCTACAAATTCATAGCAAGCCGCTAAAGCTAAGCTCAACGGCTTTGTGTACCAAGCATTCGGAAAATGCAAGGGAAAAGGCCCCTCCCTCCTACATCTACTCTCAGCTCCATCAATTGCTTCATTTGGATGGAAAGTTGTGGGGTGCACCAGCATTTTCCGTACTGCCCGTTAAAAGGGCTGGATCAGGGGTGGTCACCCCAGCATCACCTGGAGTCCCATGCAGCAGGACCTGCCCTTACTTGAACAGTGGGTGGACAGGAAGGGGCTGGAGACAGGGTTTTGGGAGGGTTGACACCCATGTGTTGTGCAGTCCTAAGGCTGGCTATGAATACAGCACAACTTCAGATACGTTTATCGAGACACTGCAATGCACCGTGCTGACACAGCACTTCCAGGCACGTCAGAGCTAGTCAGCTGGAACTTACACTGCAGCAAAACAAGGGCCTGTTTGTCATCATTCTAATTAATCCACTTAGACAATGCAGCAGAGGAGCAGGCCACGGATGTGGGGAGCCTCTCCCCTGTCGCACGGCATAGCCCAGCACAGGGCAGCTGGAGGATTGTAAACCCAGTGTGCTGGGTCAATAAACACCACATCAAGCCAGGTCTTCCCTGGGTCTTGGTCCCTCGGAAAAAGTGAGCCAGCCCCCTCCCCAAGCGGGTAAAGCAGACGAAACCCTTCTTACCTGGTTGTGCCACATTCAGCTCTTTCACCTAGAAAGAAAAATTGCACATGACTTTCCATCTCATTTTCACATCAGTGCCAAGGACGTGGGCTGTTTTCTCACTCTCTCTCTCTCTCACACACACACACACACACACACACACACACACACACACACACACACTTAAGCTGTCAGTTAATTGTTTGTGACAGGTGAGAAACTGAATATGCCTCAAGGTCCTGTATGGTACAGAAGATTTCTAATTTGTTGCTATGTTACCCCACTAACAACTCCTCCACTGAAAGAAGTTTTACACATCACGGTCCCTAACCTGTGAGCCACGGAATCCCCTCGCAATCCACTGATGTTAATGGTTTATTTGCAGGATTGATCCCCGAGATAGTATTTTGTGTCTTCTTGCCTCTCGTAAAAACCAACCAGGTCCTCAGCTGATGTAAATCAGTGCAGGTCCATTGCTACCAGTGCAGCTATACAGATTTACACCAGCCGAGGAACTGACCCTTGTGTCTGATTATTATACCAAACCAAACAGGAAAACAGGATTGTGATAAGGACTGTTGCCCCTGGGGAGTGAGCTGAGATTATCCCACTGCCTCATGGAGGGCCACTAATAGCATCTTAATACAGTGGAGTATTCAGTAGCTCAGCTTTTCCTAAGATATAAAAGACCATCTAATCATATCCAGGCAGACTCTATTCTGGCTGTCAATATTCTTATTCCCTTCATGTATTTATAGTGCTCGGATTTTATATAAACGGCAGCATATCACTGATAAGATCTCTTCATTTTTATAAGTTTATGTCATTCCGCAGATAAATTGTAAACTAATTTTGCATGCTGTTTGTGCCTTTCTGCAAAGGCCTGAAAAGCTGATTTCCTCTTTATTTTGTATGGCACACAAAAGGAAACGTTCAAGTTCACATCCCTGCTACAATGTCGTCAGATATCAGACCTAAGCTGACTCCTCACTGCCATCTACACACTGTCCTGAGCGACACTGGTCAATCACACAAGTTCAAACACCATCTCTGCTTCTGTGACGGCCACCATCTTGGTCATCAAGCCTGTAACGGAAGCGTGGACCTCCAGAGATAAAAGCATGAGCTGCTACAGCTTGAGCTAACAAGCCTAGGCTCTGTACCTGGGGCTGTAACAGACTCATATCCCCGACAGATTGGATGCAGAGAGGGAGCGATAACACACACTCACCAGTGGGTCACACATACAACTCACAAAACTCTCTTTTCCCACCTGAACCTCTCCTGCACTGTGCGGACTCACATGACCGTCTCTCTCACATCTCTTTCCAGATATGTCTGAAACTCAACATCATGAAAAAGCCCTCCTCTCCACCTCCCTTCTGCTGGACAGCTGGCCATCCAGCCATCCTTTCCCAGACCTGCCACCTCTATGGCATTTTTGACTCCAACCTCTCCTCCTCCCCCAGTAGAAAAGCTGTTGATAAATCTTCACTGGTTTTCCTCTAAAAATATTACACCCCATGATAACGTGACACTGAAGTGGTACAATAAAATCAAGGAGAGTCAGGAAATACAAAAGTTAAGGTCCCTGCAGCAAATAATTTCCTACTTTTGAGCAAAAAAATACAGTGTTTTGAAAATGCCGAATTTCCTTCAGGTAAAAATCAGGTCACATTGAAATGTGCCATTTTAAATATGTGAAAATGGCCATTTAGTGGATTTTTTGCAGAAAGTCTAAACGTTGGAATCACCCGAGAGCTTGGAATGAAATGCTCAACATTTTCATGTGAAATTTTGTGACACCTGTGGCTTTTTCCACACAGCTCTTAGGGAACAAAAATGGAGTTTAAACTGACTCTTTGCAACCTTAACTATAGTTCTCTCTCCTAAGCACTGCCATAGTTTTTCTAGTTACGGGAACAATGATTAGCAATGCATCATCAGGAGTCCGATCATTTTACGCACTGATTGATGGTATCATCTTAGTATTATCAAGGAAACAGGCCTGTTCTCTGCATTAAGATCTGATCTACGGGAAGAGCCCAGATGGGTCAGATTTCTACTAACACTTTACAATAACAATATATGGAGATATACCTATCTCATAGAATTGGAAGGGACCTTGAAAGGTCATTGAATCCAGTCCCCTGCCTTCACTAGCAGGACCAAGTACTGTCCCTGACAGTTTTTTTCCCCCCCAGATCCTAAATGCCCCCCTCAAGAATTGAACTCACAACCCTGGGTTTAGCAGGCCAATGCTCAAACCACTGAGCTATCCCTCCCCCTTTGTTCCACCTACACCTCCCTCCTCCAAAATATCAAAGCCTGAATTTGGAAACAGCTGCTGGGAGCTCTGCCTGGCAATGTACAGTGATTGACTAAATCTAATGAGATCCATATCCAAGTTCATTTGAAATATGGGACTACCCCAATAAGAATGTAGAACAGACTGCTATTGTTCTATTACTGCAGTGTGTTAGTGGGCTATCCAGGGTACTGTGAATTCTAGGAGAGGAAAGTATTTTCGTAGAGCCCTATGAATCCACCATGACAGTTTTCTTACGTTAAAATTTTATTCTTCAGATGCAGTTCTGTTTAGGGAACACACTGCATGCAATAAATCACAGGATCTAAGGAAAAGGCAGGTTCTAAAGCTAAAAAACTTAGAGGAGAAAATATGTTTGAGATAAAAGACAACAAAAGCTAATTAATTTGTATTACATTAAGATCAGCAGTATGCTTATTGTAGTACTAAAATGAGATTGGAGACAGCTGATTCTTTAAACTTTAAAAATAAGTATCCTCTCCCCCATTGTGGAACAACTATCAACGGCTATAAATCATCTCAGTTTTCTGCAAACTGGGCAGAATACACAAAAAATATATATTGTTCCCATAGAGCTAAAAATCCCTGTGTTAGGTATCAGTGAGAGAAAAGCGTCTCTATTCAGGACAGCACTTAAGCAGCTACTTAACTTAAAGCATGTGCTTAAGCCTTATCCTGGATAGGGATAGACTTAGGCATGTGCTTAAGATGTTTCCTCAATCGCAGCCTTAAACCTAATGAAATTGTGGCTTTAAAAAAAAAAAAAAAGATGAAAGAGACCCCTACGCAGAGAGTGAAGTTTCAGACTGTAGAACACAAGCCCAAGGTGCTATAAGAGGTTTGTAACAGGACAACGTTTGCCGGAAACACCCTCTTGTGTTAGCAGGTAGATGAAACACCCTACTCTTTAAGTAGGTGGGAAAGAGTTAAGTGGGTTTTCCCCAACTCACTGAGACAGGTGACTCTATCTGCATACAAGCAGGTGGAAATGGCTCTCCGGATCAGGCCTGAAGGAGGAACTCTAGCAGCAGCCAAGACTGGGGATGGGGACAAGGTGTGAGCTGACCATTATAGGGTCTCATTGTTTTGTAAATAAAGCCAAGCCCCAGGGAGGGGATGAATCTGCAGTTTACACAGTGCATGGACTAAGTTCAGACCTATTGCTTGGGTAGCTGAAACACTCTACTGTTCAGCCTGAAGATACCCTTCAAGTTCCCAGTGCCCTTATGTAGTCATATGAACGTGAATGTACGCAGAGGGCATGTGTGGGTCATGAGCATCTCCTCTGCCAATCAGAAATGAGGAGTCCCCTTGTGGTCTAAAGCTCAAAAACTTTATAAAGCTAATAAAAAGTCTTCCTTTTTGAACAATATCATTAGTGCTCCTGGGAAACCCCAATTGGCTTCTCAGGAGGCTACACTTCCTTCCAGTGGAATCTTTCACTAAGACCAGGCCCCTACAATTAAAGAAACTGAATTTATACATTAACTGAAATTAGTCTGTCCAAGATATTAACTGCAGTGAAATCATTTGTAATTCAATAATACAGACCATCAGGAATGCATATTACCCCAGGTTATCCTAGTCCTAGTGAATTTAATAGAGGTTCCTACTAAAAGACCTACTGAACTGACTAAAGAATAAAGATCCCGTCTACAGATTTTTGAAACCATCCTACAGAATTCTAGGGCAGGGATAAAAGTCTCTTTTTATTCTGTTCCACAGGAGGATCCACAAACCTATAGAAATCTGTAGGATTTCCCATAAGGGAAGGTGCTGGGGCCTCAGCACACATCAACTTGATGTCAGCACCTGTCGTTAACAGTTGCAGACCTCAATGAGGGTTGTAGGTGCTCAGCACTTCAAAGACTCAGGAAGATTGTCAAGGATAAAAAAAAAATCATATAAATGTTCTTAAATTTCTTTACTGTACCGCCATCACAACTCCCTGATTATTAAAAGTGAAAGGGTTTTAAATATCCAATGGCTTTTCACCATGTGTCCTGTTTGGTTTGGTTTTCTTCATTTCATTTGCTTGGAAAGTGAAACTAGACCAGAAGGTTAACCACTATGTGTTTCCAGTCAGGTTCACTGCCAAGTCTCCATGCTTAGCAGAGAGTTGCTGCTGCAGCTGGCTTTAGATTTTCAGCGCGGCACGGAATTTATTTTAAAATTACATTTCTGCAAGCATTTCAATTCACATCAGTGCTCATAAAAATGTTTAATGTTCAAAACCTAATCTGGAAGCCCAACGTATTTGAAAAATGACCCTTTAATTGCCAATGAAAACAGTGACATATACAGCATCCCTGTGAAAATAGCTTCCATTGGGTTTGGGGTTGTGCCGTTAACCCCTTGGTTGCTGCTGGAGAAAGCGTGATTGGGTACAGCTGTAATTCTGGGCTGAATCCTCGCAGGCACCCAGAGCACCTGGCAGTGTAAGCAGCTATAATGTAGCCTAACATTTATATTTTGAATTCACAGTCTACTCTCGATCAAAAATAAAGGTGATCAGGTCAAGAATATTTTTGCATGTCTTCTGTTAAGCTTAGAGAAGCAACTAATTGTAGAGGCTAGCATTCGCCCAGGGAAAGTAAAGGGAGATTTGAAAAGTTCAAGGTCTGGTTTGAAATCTTGATGTGAGATGCAAGGTTTCTCTCTGGACCTTACCCTAGGACTCACCTTCTCCAAGAGTCTGCTTCAGTAAGTCATGTTTAGCCTGGAGCTTGGTGATAAGGTTACTGCCATTCAAATACTCTTTAAATTTCTGGAAAAAAACCCCACAAACAAAGACAAATACAACATGGGTAAGGACTTTTGGTGAAAATGTTTTCTAATTGATATACATTTTTGCCTATGGGATTGCTGGAAGGGGATTCAGCAGGAGAGTCTGTAAGGCTCTAATAAACCAGACTTCAGTTACATACACAAAAGAACCAAGGATGGGTTAAAATTTGCTCTTTCACTATTCAAACAGCAGTACTGTTGATCTTATTAGCCCAGAATTCTTTGTGTTGTACCATGTGCTTGAGGTCAGGGCTTTGGAACACAAGGAACCCCAAAGAAAACAGTTCAAAGAAAGCCTTCTTTTGTCAGGCTTCTGGGAATGGCCCCAATGAGCTTTTCCTTCCAGAGACAGGGCTCTGCCTTTGTGCAAACAGCGATAAGGAAGGGAGAATTCCCAGTGCATGAGATCTTCCTGGCTCAGGAGATCAGATATTATGCTAAGCAGCTAGTCTCGTTCAATGCATAACCTTCCTATTTTATTTAGAGACTGCCTCATACTCAATAATGCCTTGGAGGCCAATAACTTTATACATCTCAGGAGTGGGGGAGAAAGGGACAGAAAATGAAAGAAAGAGAGAGATGATAACTTTTGCAAAATGCCTTTAAAAAAATCCTCCTTACAAATAAAATTGCAACTAACTCTCTGAATGGGAACCATAAAAAAATAAACACAGAGAAGCTGTAAGCCCTACTGCAGATGTGAACGTATCATGGGACACTACAAGCCATGTCATGTTACTTTCAACAACATGTGCCTTGTTGAGAACAGGGGACATTTCTCTTGAAGTCACCTCTTATAATACTTGAAATAGAAATAATAATGAGCCTGTTCTACAGACCCTGGGATCTGCACAGTGGAAAGGTGGGCAGGTCAGAATGAACATCACATCCATACCCAACCTTTAGAGCTTGCTGCAGAAAGATGCTACAGCCCCAGGTTATGGGTATCTTCCTACAGCCATCTTTCCATGATGGAGATTACCCTTAAATTTGTCCCCAGGGCAGATGCCAGGCTGTGGCTCTTGGGCAAGGACAACACTGAAGTCCAAGAGTTAAAGCAGAGGCATCCCCACATGGATGGCCTCGGCCTCCTATTGACTCCCCGGGATGCCTGTGGACCCCCTGAGTGGCCCATTCTATGGGGCCAGAGGGAGCTAATCCCATACCCTCCACAGAACAATAGGAGAGAAGTTTCAATGTGGAAATGTAGCCATGCCTGTAGGTTTTTGCTGAGGATAGGTGGGCTGAACTGACAGTTCTGCAGAGTGACGTCTTATGGGAATTGAACAGAAACCATCAAACTCATCTCACATAGACCCTGAGATGGTAACCCTATGAGACTGGGATGGTTTCAGATCAGCAAACTGGAGTGGAAGGCTCGACTGCCCATTATTGAGTCTCCCAGCTCATTTCTTTAAGTCTCCTTTCATGGCTAGCTTTTAAAGTTGTTGCTTTTTTAAAGTAACACAAGGATGCATGATTGTTCCCTGCGCATTTCCCTACAGTTGAGAAGCAAATATCTCAATTTCAAACAAAACACAAGACAAATATTTAAACAGACCAAACTGGCTCTTACTGTTCACTAACAAGCATTTCAAATGGGACTCAACCCAACCAATTAATGCTGCGTGGCCTATATAGCTTGAGATGAGACTCACCGTAAAATAGAACATTTCAGTTTCCTGTTGGTTGGCTCTCCTCTTGGCAATGTTTATTTTACTCATGTAGGTCTCTGAAGCGGCTGATTTGACTGACTCAGTGGAGCGACTATGCTGGAAGGCATCGGAAACATCGAAATCTTCCACCGTCAGCATGTCCTGCAAGGTCTGCATAGTGGCATCCAGAGTTTTTCGTACCTGCAGAAACGGGGAGCACAGGAGTTGTGAAACAAACGGGGAGAATGACATATTTTGGCCACAATAATTGGCCATCAAGCAGCTCTTATGTACTGGGCTTGATCCAATATCCACTGAAGTCAATGGGAGTCTTCAGAAAAGCCACCAGAAGCCTCAGCATTGCAGAAGATTCCAACCCAAACACTCCAGCTGACTGAAAGCTCTAGCACAGAATGTTGAAGGTCATGTGGCTCAGACTGTAAAGTCATTAGCACAATCCACCAGAATATTGCTAAGCCAGTTATTGCTCTCACCTCCTCATTCTCTATCTTGAGAGTGGCAAGTCTAGACTGCAGCTGGTGATATCGCATGAGCAACTCCGTCTGCACAGGCTGTTGGGCGCTCACCTGACATACCTGATGGCAGTAACAAAACCAGAGAGAGGAGACTGAAACATTCACTGGACAAATAGAAATACTTTAAGCAATTAGATCGTTCTCTCCCCCGCCCCAAGCTTGTCTCTTTCTGGTAGGTTAGGGAGGTTGGGTACCCCAACCCATCTCTAACCGGCAATGCCCTGTATCTGGGCCTAAGCAAAGCATTTATCACATAGCAGTTGAAAAAGGAAAGAAGCATGAACAGAAGCACCGTGGCAATAGGATGGGAAAGAGGTTAAAGATCACAGACAAGGGGGAGAGGAAACAAGGACAGCTCAGGCTATGCCAAATTGCTGACGCTGTTTTCTGCAGGTCCAGTACCTCATCCCCCATGTGAGGCTGGAATTCAAACTTCAACGGAGGGCAGAAGACCTGGTTGCACATGTCCATGACTGTATGCTTGTCACTCCGTGCGTCCAGGTTGTCCACCGCGTTCTCAATGATGTCCAGGCCCTCATGGCGTGAGGTTTCTAGGTTATATTCAGCAGACAGGTATGTCCTGAATGTCCGAGCTAGGCTGGCATGGAATCCCAGATCACAACACTGAGGGAGGGGGAGAATTATTGAAGAAAGGTCACGTTCACAGACTGAGTAACATGAGTAAAGAATTCTCACATTTAAATATCCCCTTCACCCCGAAGGGCCTCAGAGCACCATGTATGGGCACAGGAATCATTTTGTCAGCCACTGAAATGTAGCCACTTCCGGAGTAGAACACATCAGCTGTTTAAAAACATACATAGCAGTAGGACGTGAAGCATACAGTACGCACTCAAAGATGCTGGGGGAATTAAAGGAAATACTACCAATTACCCTCACTGGACAGTGGCCATTTCAAGCTGGAGGAGTAAATTCCAGCTCAAGGAAACATACCCCTCTAGCTCTGAATGAGCCAGCAGCCACAGCAGTGCAAGAGGTGGGCGGGGTTAGCTGGCAAGTACCTAGGGCCTCAGACAGGTACATACTTGGGGTGGCTAGCCCCTCCTGCCACTCACACCGCCACGGCTATGCTTGATTTTTAGTGCACTGGCTCTATCAGAGCTAGCGCAGGTATGACTCCTCCAGCTGAGAATCACACCACCCAGTTGCAGGGTCGACATACCCTAAGTCGTGCCAAGAGTGACATGGCTCAGCTGAAGGGAAGCACCTCCAAAAGTCACAGTACCTTCTACGGCCACGCTGGGCTATTGGGCAAGTGCTGGCTCAGGGGGAAGCCTGTAAGCTAGTGCCTCACCAATGCCCATTCCTGCCACAGCCTGCAATTTCCTGGGCCAAACTCTGATCAGGCCCAACTCTGCTAACTGATCAGATTTCACAGGACAATAGCCAGGGAGGAACAGATCATGGGTTTCCAAGATGTGTACCCCTTGTTCACTGACGGTGCCTAGCTTATTTCTCCCTCCTCAGTCAAGTTACTGCACCTTTCCATAAGCCCCTTCTAAGCACAGAAATGCATTCATCAAAATTAGCTAGCAGAGACAGACATTAAAGTAAGCTGGCATTCAAACACTCCCTGTTATCATAAACTCTTTCATCACAGCAATGACGATGCTTCCATTATCCCCCTCTCTCTTACTCAAGATGGAACAGTTTCTCATGCATAAGTGATCATTCCTCTTTGGGGAAAATGATAGCACTGAAAGCTAATTGCTGTCAAAATTCTGTACATGAAAAAAAAGCCCAGTTTTCAATATAATTGAGTCTTGTTTGTCTGATATATCAACAGCATTGGATTCGCTGCAAAGAATGGCCAGTCACCATCTAGTAAAAATGACTTTTATGGTCTCCTCCCAATCCCTAAAGGGAGTTTTGGCTATGCCGCAAAACCACTATGTAATTTGGGCTTGGTTGGCAGACTCTACTTGAAAGGGGACCAAGTCTTGAAGAGCATGTATGCTGTGGATCAGGGCAGAGGTACACTGGCAAAGATGGGGAGCGAAGGGACATTCCAGTTTTGGATCTCAGCCAAAATGCAGGTATAGTTGTGTGCAGAGAAAGAAAGACTGGAAATGGTGGGATTGTTATACATCAGCAGAGCTACGAGGGGACTGAGCTAGAATGGACAGTCAGAAGATGTCTCAGCCCTGATGACAATGACACTTTAACAGGCCTGTGAAGGACAAGACTGAAACAGAAAGTATTGTGGGTAAAGGTTAAGGTGCATGAGCAGAGCTCTTTGAGGCCCCAACATTGGGAGAGAAGAGGGGTTAGAGTTCAGGATAGAGGGGCACTGGCACAGCTGTGTTGGGGAGCTTATACCACTCCAGGCTTTACCCCATGTGAGGAACTTCACATTCACCTGTCCCCAACACATGCATACTGTGATATGTCTAAAATAACCCTCTCCCCCTAGAAAAGAGGACAAAGAATTGCTGACCCAGGCATCCAGTTTGGGAAGCATCTTTTGTTTCATACAGCATCTAACTAATGACTGCTACTGAATTATCCTTATATTATAAAAAAGCTGTCAAAATACAATTAACATTACAAATTGCAAATCGTAGAGGTTAAGAAGTTTTGCTGACATTGAACAAAACAACAGCAGACGAAGTTCATCACCGTTCTAGCTCTAACTGAGAAAAGCTAGAAAGCTGGACCATCTATCAGGACAACTTAAGTGCCTGATATAATTAAACCATTTCTAAAATTCTCAGTGGATTAAACCCACTCCTGAAAAATAAAACTCCACACTATTTCAACATTGCTTCTACTGCATTTTCAAACTGGGTTACCTTGGCTACCAGCATGGTCCCAAATTAGATCATTAATATTAAACAACCACTTGGTCATGACTAGAGTTGGGACCAAGTCACTAATGACTAGAGGTTGGTGAATTTTGTCAAATAGTAAATTTGGCCATGCCGCAAAACCACTATGTAATTTGGGCTTGGTTGGCAGACTACTTGAAAAGGTGTGTATATATATATATGGGGTCAAATTCTGCAAATAGCTTTGGCTGAAAAAACTGATTGGGGGTGGGGGTGGGAATCAGTAGATATTTCAACAAATTTCTAAATGAACCATTTTGTCATTTAGTTTGAAATGTCATTATGAATCAACATTTGAAACCTGTTGTTTCATTCAAACTACATTTTCCAGTTTTTCATTTAGTTAAGAATTACCCCCCCCAAAAAAAATCTGTTTTGGTTTGAAACAAAACCAAATGTTTTTATTTTACTTTTCATAGCAGCCACCGAACCAAAAAAATCAGTTATTCACTCAACTCTAATCATGACCGAGATTCTTTACGGTTTGATAGCTATTAAGCAACCTATGTGAAATGGAGTGGGTGGGCTGAGTTCAGGTCTTCAAGCTCACCATAAAACCTGCCACCTTATTTGTTAAGTGATTGGTTCATATTAATGTCAGTTATGCTGCGCCTGTTAACAGTATTTGTTACTTCTTTATCACTAAAGGTGTGTGAGGTGCCTATCACACATACGAGGAGACAGCCCTTGAGTCAAGGAGTTTACATTCTAAGCCCTGGATCCAGCCATAGCACCGCCTGACTTCAATAGGATTTGGTGTGGGTACAAGGGATCAGGACCTAATTTAATATAAATAGGCCAAATTCAATCCTCCTAGTGTTAACTGTTGAAACCAGATACCATGGTGATCAGTGTAGACGGAAAGAATTTGGCCTGGTTAAACTAATCAAAATTAATCCAAAATAGACTGTTCTGTGGATACACAGAGGACTCCAGTTTCCAGACCTGCCATCACCTTTCTGAGCAATACACTGAAGGGAGAAAAAAAGAATTAAGTCGTGTTAAAGAAAACCCAGAATTCTGCATCAAAATGTTACCATCACTAAACTCAAAGTGAAATGTTCAAACTCCGTTACTGCCACAAGCAACTCCAGCCAAAGACGACATCTCGTCCTATCCACTGATGTGAAGAGACGTCCCTCAATTCAGATTAAGTCACACAGAGATGTTTTTATGTCACTGTGTGCTAAAAGTGGGAGCAAAACCATGGCGGGCTGACTCCTGCTCACTGATATGCAAGTGTACTCAGCCTGCCCTGACCCAGGCTTGCCACGTGTGCAGTAGCCAGTTTGGGACATGAATGACATGGTCATAGTGCACCCTTTATCCTGACCTGGCTTAATTTAAATAAGTCAGACTGCCAGCAGTCAGCCATGTTGACACTTCTTTGAAGGCCCCATGGGCAGAATTAAAGCTTTCCTTAAAATAAACGTCCAGCCTTTACAGTTGAAGAAAAAATATGATGGTGAACCGATGCACTGTGCCTTCCTGAATGTGCAAAGAGACTGAAAGAATATTTCCTAAAGAGGTGGGAAAGGCTCCCATTCATAACATTTGGACGTTAACACTGAAGCCTAGTGATGGTAATCCAAAATGTCAATATTGTTAACTCTTTCACCACTGACAATTTTAGAACAAATAGCCAGCTACTCTGGGACTGTGGGTGGAAGTTGAGTACAGTATTAACATAATCTACCCATTGCCTTTCAGCTTTCATGAGATCAATGTACTTCTCTGATATTCAAGTATGTGAACAAACAGGCAATGATGTCGGTTACAGGAAGTACCGCCTCCAGAAGGAAGCCCTTTTGAGACTAATGTCACAGTGCCAGGAAGTCAGAATTTCAGAATGCCACAATAAAATTCCAAGCAGGAGGGGAATAAAGGCAAAATTCTCTTCTCAGTTCAACAGGGGGATCTTGACTCTATGATCTGCTCATATTAGATGCAGGCGGATGCCATTCCTGTTAATGAGATTTCTGCACATATGGGAAGAGCAGAATGGAGGAGCCATGATCCATGTGTTGACTTGACAGAAGAATGCTGTCCTACTTCAGAATCAGCTGATCAGAGCCTCATGCTTCCAAAAGGATCCCAAAAGTCTTTGCTGAAGAGGTCTACAAATCTGTGCTACTGTAGATCCCCAACAATTATAGCACCAATTAGCAGGTCAAAAAAGACACGAAACCAAAATATCTGTGTCTGCCTAAGGGTGGCCTTTTCCAAAGAATCCAGTGTCGGCCTAGCTGCTGCCATGGAAATCACTGAGAACCACTAACTTTAGTGGAAGAAGGGTTAAGGCAGCGCAGTGCGCTTCTGAAAACCTCACAATTCAGACACACCCTGGAGTTCTCCATAATGCTGTTTCACCTCATTTTTAATGCTGAATTCATACTGAACCAGCAGTTACTGTAATACCAATAAGTCTGCGGCTACTGACAACTAGGGCAGCCGCCTTACTAACAACATTTTTACAGCTCCTTCAGTCTCTGCTGATTAGCACCGTGCCTGATGCTTCACACTCTGGTGCCCAGAAAAGAAAGAAAAAAACAAACCTTCAAAGAGACACACAAAGAAAAAAAAAAGACTTCAGACTCCTTCTCCCAGCATCAGAATAAATGGCATTTTCTAACTCCATTCTTCCCTTTGACAGAAAGCAAATCAGAACCACAAATTCTAATAAGAATTCTTAGCACTTCTATAGTGCCTTTCACCTGAGGAACCCCAAGTCTTAATATATTAACTAATAAAGCTTCACAACACCCTTGTGAAGTAGGGAAAATATTAGCTTTTTTTAAACAGAGGTAAACTGAGGCACAGGAAGTTAAGTGACTTGGTCAGAGTCAAAGAGTAAATCACTAACAGAGGTGGGAACAGAGCTATGAAGTCCCAATTCCCAGTCCCACCCCAACTCTTACCAAAACCCCTTCCCTGTCATTAAAGCTGCACAGATACTAAAATGAACCAAGAATTGTCCCACTGCTGCACTGGAGAGGACAATCCTGCATTTGGCTGAGAGATAGGTAGGGTGATCTAACAATTCTTCCCATCTCTAATTTCCATGAGTCTGTGATGAACTCTCAGACTCTTGTGTATTTTAAAATGTTATACAATAAACTTAGGTTTTCAGAAGAGCTCAGGGGCAGATTTTCAAGTGCTCTGCTCACATGGTTGGAGCCAAAGTTTGAAAAGAGCTCAGCTCCCACTTCTCTCTCTCTATGGCACCAATTACCATAGTATTTAAGCACCTCAGAATCTTTACTTATCCTGACAACATCCCTATGAGGTAGGGAAGTGCTACTATCCCCATTTCACAGAGGGGAACTGAGGCACAGAGATTAAGGGCCTTTCTAGGTTGCGCTGCAGCACAGACTGTGGGAGTATGAACTGCACAGCACACCAAAAGGTTGCAATGTAACTGCCCTGTGTGGATGTTGCTGGCATGAACTAAAAGGTACAGTTAAGGTAGTCCTGTTTGACAAAGAGCTCTATGGTAATATGAGCAAGGCACCTTTTAGCTCACACCAGCAGCATCCACACAAGGCATTCTGGTGCACTCTGCAATCCACACTCCGCATAGCCCGTGTGGCGGTACAGAGATAGGTACAGCTTTAGTGTCTCACAGGAAACCAGTGATGGGGCAGGGAACTGCACTCAGGTCTCATGAATCCTAGACGAGCACCCTACTCACAGGGCCATCTTTCCTCAGCCTTCTTCACTTGGGCACCAAAATGAGGGACAGGTTTTCAAAAGAACTCAGCTCCCATTGTGACACAAATGGCCAGATGGTCACAATTAATGTGAACATGGTTTTAAGCGGTTGGCTGGCCCCTAATTTAAGAAGAATTAGTCCCATTGGTCATGGCACAGGCACACAAGTTGCGCCAACAGAACAAAAGAGGGAGTAGAATTTTAAGAATAAAACCAACTTTCAGCTGACAGCAAATATTTGAGCCTGAACTCCTTTGTTAATAATCAATGACCTTAAAACATTCTTCACCTGCACACAGAGGAACTGCTCTATTTTATGGCACAGGTGGATCTCTCTGCAAAGCTCAGTTGCTCCATTTTCCTATTCTTGTATTTGAACATATTACGAATAGTTGTATCCACGCTATCAAACAAATTGCTCCCAGCAGAATGAACTAGACCTTTTGCTCGCGATAGGGAAGGAGTGTGGCTTAGTAGTGAAGGCAGGCGAGTGGCCCACATGGAAGTGCCCTATAGCATTTAATACTGATAGCAATTAAAGGGTTCTACAGAAATGTTATAGAGTACTAGATAAATAACCCTACAAACCTACAGAATTTAATAGAAAGGGAGATTCTTTCTATAGGCGTTTTGAAGCAGGGATAGAATTCTATGGGATGACTAAAAAACCCATAGAAAGTTTAGTATTGTTGTATTAAATTCTATGGGACTTTTCCATTTGGGGAGGGAGGCAGGACTCCTTGGTTCTATTCCCATCTATGTCAATGATTTACTGGGTAACCTTGGACAAATCACTGAACCACCTGTGCCTCAGATTCCCTATCTGTAAAATAGGTCTAAAATACCTAACATGGCTGTAATATGGCTTACTGTAATGTTTGTAAAGTTAATACTTGCACTGTACTATCACAATGATAGAATCATAGAAATACAGAGCTGGAAGTCATCTAGTCCATCCCCCCATGCTGAGACAGGATTAGATATACCTAGAGGCCATCCCTAATAACAGGTTAGACAAACCCCTATTAAAAGCCTCCAAGGGATGCCACAACCTCCCTTTGTAACCTGTAGGCACTGGTGCTCTGCAAACACTTGTAATAAATGTATGCAATTGCTTGAGATCCTTTGATGGATGGTGACATAGAATGGAAAGTGTTAATGTTACAAAAAATAATTTTTACGGAATAATTGTGTTGATCTATAACAAATACAGAAGACAGACTAATAACATTTCTATAGCCAATGTTTGTGTTTTTCCTGAATGGAGAGGGGACATCACAATAAACATTGCACAGGATATTCCAGCCCAATTATGATAAATGCAGTCAAAATGTCTGACCACAACAAGCTGTTCTGCTCACTGCAGTACGTGATCGAAGGGTAGATTTGCCAGCATGGGAAGTTCTAATACACTGATAGGATTGAAGAGATACTGGTTTAGCTGCCATAGATACTTCCTCAGAAAGGAAGCGAGGAGGCATAGTAAACAACACAGTCCTCCCTCACTGATGAAAATTATTCCCCATTGCTAGCTATTTGTAGCGAACCAGCCATCATGGTATTTTGATGTGGATAATAATACTTACCATGTATATAGGTCTTTATACTTTTCAAAGAGATGGAGAAACACTAACCTCTCAATATCCCAAAGTTTTTGCAACAATGATTAGCCCAATATTTTCAGATTTAGCTATCCAGCCAAGATACTTCTAAGGTACCTGTCACTTCGATACCTGAGCACTTATGAGAAAACTGAGGCAGAAAGGTTAGCAAGTCGCCCACACACCACGAGTCTGCAGGCAACGCTAGCATTAAATTTAAGGCTTACTGGCTTCCCACTTCATGTCAATCTGCTAGATGAAGCTGCCTTTAAACCAAGATAAACCTCTGTGAGCCACTTCAGTAGTGAGGAGGCAAAACATTTCCTCCAGGAAGTAGCGAAGGCGATTTTCTCCGAGAGCAAAAATAACCGTAAATTGTTCTGCTCGTCCATCTGCCTGAGAATGAACAGATTCTTCAGAGTGCTATGAACACCTGCTGTAATTTAATTACAATGGGCACAATCCCAAAGTCTATCCCAGTTCTAGAGATTTTTACCAGATCCCAATTTTAAATAAGGAATCTCTTTGAAACTGGACTGGTCTTTTGAAGTATGCTCACTGTGCCTTAGCAACCGGTCACCTCCCTTCCCAATTTTCTGGATTCCAATTTCGATGGGTTGTTCCTGCCCCTTGCCAGCTAGCCTGACAGGACATTGAAAGCATCCTGAAAACCCTTTGGGGCCCATACAACTTCACCACATGATGACACGTCAAAATGTCTGACTGTGATACAGCATCAAACATGAGGCAAAGGCTATGCGCTGCAGAACAAAATTTAGAAGCTGGTGACTGTCCAAGTATGGGAGCATCCCCAGGAGGTATCTGCCAAGGGCTTGGCTATTTTAGCTTCAGTCTATGTTCCAGACCTTCAGGATGATCTGGAACTTTACATTTGCACTGTAATGGGATGGCTGCCTGTGGAGAGGCAGTTCAGGTTTCAGTATATCCTGATACGGCCCAAGGCACAACCTACAGTCCTGATCCACTTATGGATTCTCTAGGAGACTGCCCATGTTTCTGACTCGCATCAAAACCACCCCTATTACTTTTATGGAATACTGACAGTCATAACATGTTAACTGGGGACTTGAGGAATTTTTTTATTTGAAGCTAGGAATCGGAATGCCTGTGTTGTGATGCAAGATAAGGTAGACACAGAACACTAAGCTATCGCCTTTTCCCCCCAGAACTCAGTGTGTAAGGTTTTCACCCCAGACATAGGACCTGACCGTACCGCCCTCTAAAAAGTCACTGGGATTGGAACCTTGGACGCCAATTAATTCCAGTATTCTCTTCCCCATAGGAACTACGGGTCCATCAAGTTCAGTATTGTGCCTGAGGCAGTAGCCAATACCTGATACTTCAAAGGATATGTTAAAAACTACCTATTGTGCTCCCAGCCACATGTGTGGTGATGTGTGAGGGGCAGGGAATAGGGGAAGAGATCTTTCCTGAGCCCTGCAGTCATCGAATTAATGCTTCACAGCATGAACTGAATATCTTTATCTTACATAACAAATATTACTTGCCTTAAAACTACCCATCCCTTTTTAAAATCCAGCTACAGTTAATTAACTCTGTGGTCTCTGGAGTAGTTCTTCTCTGAAGGATTTTAACCTAGATTTCATTCTTTTCCCTAAAGTCTCTGCAGCAATCTCCAATATATGCAGGTTTTCTTAGCTTTTCCTTTTTTTTTTTTTTTAAACTGAATTCATTGGTGGATTATTCCTTGAAGGGATTTGGTGAATTCGGGGCTGTCCTTTCAATTCTACCTATTGGGGGATTGACTAGAAGTTGTCGAGAAGCAGCATATTTTGTTCTGAGGGAAACTACCACCACTTTTCAACAGGGCCGGCTCTGGCTTTTTTGCCGCCCTAGGCAAAAAAGCCCCCCCCCTCCCCCCCCCGGCGCGACAGGGGAGGGTGGCGAGCCCGGCCGAGGCTCTCCGCTCTCCCTGGCGGCCAGAGCGCCGGGAGGAGGGCGGAGAGCCCAGCTGGGGCTCTCCGCTCTCCCCAGCGGCCAGAGCGCCGGGGGGAGGGCAGCGAGCCCGGCCGGGGCCCCGCCGTGCCACCCCCCTCCAGGCGCCGCCCTAAGCACATGCTTGGTGGGCTGATGCTTGGAGCCGGCCCTGCTCTTCAAGGTAACAAGGGCAGTCAAGCAAAATCTCTCTCATGGTCTTCATACAATAATGGTTTACAGGCTCCATGATTTTCCTGAACCAGTGCACACACAAAAGAATTGGCAAATAGGACCAGTGTATGAACTTTCCAAGCAAGGAAGCTGCCAACTTTGGCAAAAGAAAATATGTGCACTTTGGCCACATTATTAAACAAGAGCTTGCAAAAATGAAGAGGTCTACGTTTTATTTCTAACTAATTTATTAATATGCTCTGGACACAGATCAAAACCATCTTCTCATTATTAAGGGCATTGGCTTGACATTCAATGGGAAATTAAAGCACTTTGACACACGAGTAGTTACTGTTAATTTGTCAACTGTGCACAGAGGCCCCAATCAATGTTCACAGCCCATGGTGCCTTGGGCAAGCGACATCCCTTCTCTGTTCCTCAGTTTCCCCATATAAAATGGGGATAATAATACTTACCTCCTCTGTAAAAGTGCCTAGAGCTCTGCTGATGAAAAGTGCTACAGAAAACAGCTAGGCCTGATTACCAGCATCACCTACCAAACTGGCTTGTTTGTAACTTCTCACAGCAAAATGCTGCAGTGCATCACAACAGAGCTCTGCACTTTCCTGCGTGGACAGGAAGAGAGCTGGGCAGCATATTTAGAATAGATACTATTTCTCCTTCAAAAGATCTGAATTCACAAAATTTCAGTGAAATTGCCCCAATTTCATAGGATTTCAACGTTGGCCAAATTTAATGCAAAATTGCTTTCTCTGGAGATGGAAACTGGACCAGCTCAAGGCCTTCACGCCATCTACAGGGTTTATTCAGGACCTAAGTGGTGCACAGGTCTTTTGCTGGCCCTTTGCACAGGAACAAATTGCACATTCTCAGAGTGTTGGGAAACATTAAAAAGAGGCTCTTGATTGAAAACTCGTACCTGTGAATTTTGAGAAAGCTGAAGAAAGAGAAAATGGTGCCAGAGAAAGTACTGGATGAAGCACAGGGCTGGAACTAGACGGCCCTGAGTTCTATTTAAAGATCTTATATTGGATTCTGCTCTCAGTTACATCAAATAAATCCAAGTAACTGGCCCCACCTCCATCCATTTGCCTATCTGTCAATGGGTTTTATACTGCTGCCCATCACCATGGTATCTGAGCATATTCCAAGTAAAATCAATAGTGGACTTCATGGAGTCTCTGGCACATCTCCCTTTTGGGGTCAAAGCTGCTTAGAATAGGGTTTTTCTGGTTGGTAAGTGTTTGGGAATAGAGGAGGCTGTTCTTATTGTGAGCATTACTTACGGTGGAAAAGCCTTCTCAAAGAGTACGGCTTTGCAATGTTTGCTAAAGATGGCCAACTCTGGATTTGCCTGAGCAATTCTGGAGAAACGTTCCATAGCTGATCCCCTCCACCAGGTATGCTTTGTCCTCAGCTCTCATATCTTCGTCCTGGGATCTGCATTGGAGCACAGATTCTATGCCTACTAGTAAAACCCTATAACCAATGCAGCAGTCCATGACGATGCATATGAAGCTACCTGTTCTTTTCCTTTGGAAATGTAAAACTCACAAGAGATGGTTTTATCAGAATTTAGGAAAGACTTGCAGAGAGAGAGGGAGAGAGAGAGAGAGAGAAACCGACCTATTTGTCTAGGTCCTTATATGTCCCTCACTGCTGCAGTATCTGAGGGTCTCTTGAACTTACTCTCTATCACCATCACCACAAAATAATACTCTATACAAACGTCTGTCATGTGTAGAGGTGGTGGGGGGAGAGAACAATTGTACAAAAGCACCACATTTCAAGAACAGCCCTGTCACAGGGAACACACATGAATATTTTTAAGGACACAAAGCTTCTCTGTTAATACATTTTATCTTTCTTGAATGTTTCCTCCCAGTTCTGCATGCCCAGTTTAGCCTTGGTAGCCACAGTCTAGAATAGGAGTTAAACAGCTCAACCACAAACTTCCCCATCCGATAATGTTCAAGAAATACCTAGCAAGAAGCCATCAATTTAAAGCCACGGCTTGGAATAGTTTAAGCCACCCCACAGCAAAAGAGATCATCCCAACCAAAGTAAGGGTTGGATAATCCCCATGGCCACAAACAAAACATCAGCTTCTGTGGTCAGCACAGAGCAGTCAGTAGGCTCCATTTTAACTAACAGGAAGGTGCTGTGCACGCAGCTAAGGGATTATTACGACCTTGTTATCAGTGTACTGAACCTTTAAGCCTCCAAGGATTGCTGTGTTGACATACGAAGGCAGCACCCCTTTGCTCTCTTGGAAAGAAAATAGGAAGAAATTATTAGACTGTGGTACAGTTTTCCAAGGGAACAGGCAGGGATCCTATCAAGTGAATTACTGAAACTTGGACTTCCAGCCCTGAAGATTTTTCTGTAGAGAACAATTAACTGGCTGAGGAATAATCCAGGGGATCTACAGACATTTTCCATCACATAGTAAGGTACCAGTCAACATGAGCACACACGGCAGAATCCAGCCCTATGATCCACGGGATTATTTATCATACAGGATTTGTTTCAGATGTTTGAGTTTCATTATTTAAATGCCAAAGGGCCTAATCTTGCCCTCTTAATATCCCTGCAACCTCACTGAACACAAGGGGCCAAACCCTGGTTGTACACTTAAACCAGTGCTGAATTTGGTCCAGTGAGACTCCAAGGATATAACTAAGGGCAAAATTCAGCCTAAGCCTAAAGATTATTATTCATAAAGATACTAATTTACCTAACTGACCATTATGGCCAATTATTCACATCTGTACGTGCCTCGTTCACTGCATTAAAAAAATGGATAGATTAGCCTGGGGATGTTATGTAATGTCAGACTAAAAACAGCTCCAGCCACATCACTGTATCTAATTCAAATCTAGACTATTCTATGTTACCTGATCAAACCTTCACAAAAGCAATGTCCAGATGACCCTATCACAGAAAATACCTATCAGGGAAAATACTTTGAGCCCAATAATTCCCAAAACTTTTCAGAGAAGAGACCACCTTGGGGAAAATGAAACCAGCTGCACACCTCTGCAATACAACCACGTGTTTTTAAACCACTAGTTGTTAAACGTATACATCTTCTGCACCCATCCTCTACCCCCGGATAATCCTTTGCACATTACAGGGGCTCACCCCACACCTTGGGAAATGCTGTGGTGGATCTTCATAATATGATCCTTCCTCGCCTTTCTTATAGCAAAATAGTTAATGTGATCTTTTAAAGTTTCACCCTTACCATCTGAGCTAGTGCCCTCTGAAATGAATGAGCACTTCATACTTCAGGGCTATTGTTTCAGGCTCTCTGCAAACTCTGGCACCCATTGCTACTTTGCTTACATTCAGATCATGTTTTGAAGCTTATCTAGAGACTAGCTTTTTTTCTTCAAAAAGAAAAGTCCTTCACAACCATTCATTGTGTGTATGGAATGATGCAGGATACATTCCTTACTGTTTACTTTTTTCATTGTGAATGAATACTCAGTTGTACGGACTCGGGGTGCATATATTTCCTCAGGACACAGCTCCCTAAACTGGCATTCAGGGACTGGAGTGGAGAGGAAGGTTTCTCTCTAGTACCGCCTGGCAAAGTCTTCTTCATTTTTCTTTCACAGAAAAGATTTTTTTTTTCCTTCCCCACCCCCAGTGGCGGAGAAAGTGACTGGATCAGGTGCTGGGATTGCCAGTGGCACTGCAGAATTGCCTCCTCAGCGGGAAACTGAATAATACGGACACAGCAGGCTGGGAAGTAAAGGCTGTCAAGAACTGCACTGCGCCTTTTGAGAAAGTCTAATTCCCCGTGATAGATGCTGTTTATTCTTTTTATTGCTATGCTTTATTTGAAACCCCCTGAAGCAATGAGATCTCTTAGTTGGATACATGAAGTCTATCAAGCTGAAGTGAAGGCACCTGCAACTCAGAGAGGGCTACTTTTGAGTTACAGAAAACGCTACGTGTGATGGCTCTCTTAAAGCTGCACTTTGCATACAGTACCCACGACCCATGCCTGGTTCTCAGTCTGCCATTTGACAGAGTGCCTGAGATCCAGGCCAGCAAGCTAAGTGGGGTGCTGGGACTCAGAGGAGCTGAAAGGCCTTTTTTGTAAGGGAAATAAAAAGCTGATGCCAAGTGTCACTTCCTTCAAATGAAAAAAAAAAAAAAAAACAGGAGAGAAGAAAAATCATGTTGGATCCAGTTCTGATCTCAGCTTCACTGGTGTAAATCCAAGTAATTCTTAACATAAGCCGGATAACTGAGATCAGAACCTGGACTGCTATGATTTGCGTCTCTTCCTTTTCCCCATCATTTGTATGTTTCTGGCTCAATCTGGAAGCAGTGATTTATTTGTGAAATTCCTGGGAAGAGGGGAAAGCCAGGAAGATCTCTTGAAGCTGGGGGCGGAGGTACAACAGGGTGTCATAGTATTTGGAAAGAACAATGCCAACCACAGAAAAATAGAGGGATTAGGGAACAAATATGCTCTCTGATAGAGCCTCAACTTGTGCAAATGGGGGCCTCGCCATTAAAGTCAACAGAGTCAGACTGATTAAACCAGATGAGGATCTGCCATCTGGGAGATAATATCCCCTTATAAACATGGGGGAAATGAAGCCCAGTGAGAGAGAGAGAGAGAGACCTGGCTTCTGATTTTGTAGGCACAGTTATGCCCAGGCAATTAACGGTGGGTAGAAATTATGGCAATTTTGGCTGTAAATGCTTACCCTGGGTGCCTACATAAAAATGGGCTGATTTTCAGAGGAATTGAGCATCTGTATCTCCTGGTGACTTCAGCACCTCTGAACCTCAGGCCCATTTTTAGTTAGGAGCCTATATGTGGATTTAGGCACCTAGCCTACGCTTATAAATTTGTGGCCTACCTATTTCACTTCCTGATTCAGGGCACCATTTGGTAGTTAGCCTATGCTACCACTGGTGCATGCAATTAATTGGGGGTGCAATGATTTGGCTCTGCAAAATGAAAGGCCATGTTGCAAAATCAAGCTCTGGGTGACTTGTTCAAAGTCACAGAATGAATCAGTTACAAATTTGAGAATAAAACCCAGGAGTCCTAACACTATCCATCTGCCGCTCTAACCACTAGACCTTAGTCCCTCGTTAAGGAGGAAGACCACTACTCTAATTTCTCCGATGACAGGCCTGAGACTCAGCAATAGCTCCTCATCCTACATCTTCCACACGCTGCTTTTAAACTCTTGCCATAGCAGAGGAAAGAAACTGTTTTCCTGTTCCTGTGCCCCAGCTAGAGGGTCTTTTATTTTTCTTCTTTTTCGGGCTTGTGCTCTCTTGACATATTTGCAACACCAAACATTTTGCTTTGATGGAAGCAAATCGCTTTGCTTGAGGACTTTTAGCACTATAACTTTGACTGGCATCTCTGTTTCCCTGCTTGACTAGGCATTATTTGACTGTGTGACAAATGGCAACGCCATCAGCTAAGTTTTCTAGTGCCCATACAACTCGGCAATAGAGTGCAACATTAAACTGCCTGATGTACTCATTTTTCTGAATGGCAGGTTGTTAAGAATACTGCCCCTTTACCTATCTATCTAGCTGTCTGTCTTAGATATGACAAACACACCCATCACTTTAATATCTAGATGCAGTAGAGGAGATTCAGAAAGGACATATGCATTTGTATTTCCACATATTACCACCTACTAAGTCCTACGACATATTTCATCTGACTACCTCAAAATGCTTTACAAATACTTCCCACAAACCCCAGCAAAGGTATATCAATAGCGTTATCCACATTTTACCATCAGAGGTTAATCCAGATCGTGCAATGAATCAGTAACAGAACCAAAAAAAAGAACCCAGGAGTCCTAAAATATATCCATGCTTCTTTGGAGGAATTTGCACAAGGACACTCTTTAAATGAAAGTCTAACAACATGCCTTTCTCTCTGTTGTAAATCCCTACCCCCACCAGGAAGGATGGAGCAAAGCCCACTTGAGGCAAAACAAGGGACAGTCATGTGTGCTAATCCATGACTACTCTGATCAAGTTTTAATTTCCTCATTACAATCCAATGCTCCGAAAGAACTCCCCTTTCTCCAAGCAGCTGAGACCCTGTATCTCACCAAAATGGAGACAACTCTTTAGCAGGCAGTATAGTTGTGATTCTGCTTTGGTGCTGATAACACGAGAAATGTAAAGGCTGGGCCTAACAGATGACATTTACCCATCCAGGATCTTTTTTTTTTTTTTTTTAGATGCTGCTGAATGTTCCAGTGATCTGATGGTTCAGACATGCGTACAAGTCATAAAACTCTAAATGGCAATTTGTGCTGGATATGAAATGCCTGTAGGAGCCCTTCTATAACCCCTATTATGTTCTAGAGAGAAAACCCTTTACATCATTACTCATCGCTCTTGGTGACGCTGGGTGGAGCAGCTGGAAGTAGAATCATAACTGCAATACATCAAGCTTAAGCCCTTTCAAGAATGTCAGTCTGCTCTTAGGCCCTTTGCTCAGATTTAATTCTCACTTGAATACGGTATTCTTCCTCTCTTCAGGCAAAACTCACCCCTGCAGAGAGGCCAGGCCTAAAGGCTATGCACCACTCAAGCTCCAGGTATGCCCTTCAAATTAGGGTGCATAGGCTTTGTGCTGGCTCTCTGCACCGGGTGAATTTCACTTTTCATATACAACGCAGTTGTGCAGCACAGCCCCATGCTGTTAAATAACAGCTGATCTCCACCCCATAAGTGGCTACATTTAAGTGGTGGATGAAGAGAGAGAGTGTGTGAGTGAGTGTCAGAGAGAGAGAGACCAACTATACATTGGGATAACGTTAGAAATCCAGATACAAATCAGTAACTGTAACAATAACACGCAGCACTGAGTTTTTTCTTGTATCAGTTACACGCATGGGTTGAAAGTCCTGCTGTTGCTAGTACTGGACAAGTATGAAAAATAAATCTTTTTCTTTTCACTGCCCTTATTGTGTGGTGCAGTGAATGGGATCCCTTTATTCTGGGGTGTACGGAAATCTCCCCTCCAGTGCTCCTGTGAAACACACTGGATTTGTACAAAAGCCTGTTCAAATAAACTGCTCTTCTCCTGGGGGATTTGAAATTAGGACACCCATGAACAGCTCGTGCATCCTTAACGATACTTTGTTTTCTTTGGCAATCAGAATATATAATTAGGCGCATATAGTTGTACAGAGTCAAAGATGCTTTAGTTAAAGTCCCCTGAAGGGATTCCTGGAGTGAGGAAGAAAAGCCATCTGCTGACTGCAATGGAAGTGTCAGCAAGGAAATAAACTTGGGAGGAACAACATAAAAACAACTCAAGCTAAACTGGAATTCAGCAACTCTCCAGCAAAACAAAAGTCACTCATTAAAAAATAAATAAAAATAATAAAAAATAATAAAATAAAAAAAACAGAAACCAAAAGGGCAAATCAGTAAGGCAGCTTCATATCCTTTTGTTCGTGTGTTTCCATTGGCAAGGGATTTTTGTTTGTTTTTTAATGTGAATAAACACAACCAAGAGGAAAAAGAGCCTCAAAAATTGTACCCAATAACATTTCTATCAAACTAAGATCTTGAAATTCCTGTGGGTCTTCCCTCAAACCTCCCTTTAAATTACTAACTAAACCAATAAATACGATCTGTAGATTCATTAAGAGAGATTAACACGCCCATGGTTTTTTAAATAATGCATTTTAGTGACATTTAAACCAGGACAAATACTCAGTACGCACAGATAGATCAGTATTATTTATGAGACCATTGCTGCAATTTAAGCAAGTTAAAACTGACTAGCAGGAGGCAATTCCTTATGGTAAGAACTATGAAGCTGTGATATTATCTCCCAAAGGAAGTGACGGAAGTCCTATTTCTTGAATCACTTAAAAGTACACAACATGAAACACAAGCAAATATATACGATCTGATCCTTACTACTGGGCTTGCATCCACGAGTAATGACTGCAATGGGGCTATTCACAACTGTAAGCATTACGACTTCAATTCAGGAAAGCATGAGACTCAAGCACCTACTCAAGCATTTTTCTGAATTGGGATCTGGGCCCAGCCATAGGTGTTTGCCGCCTATAACGGGGAACAATGCTGAACTGGTAGGGCAGGGACACACGGCCCAAACCTGCTCTCACTGAAATCAATGGATATTGTGCTATGGATTGAGTCAGGACAATTAGGTTTTTCAATGTCTAACTTCCATAATAAAGAACCATTTGAGATGCCTAATTTTCAAGAGGTTTTTCTTTCATCCATTTTAAATACAGATTCTTAGATAGGCCAGATGAGACCACTATGACCATCTAGTCTGTAACACAGGATGAAGAAATTCAGCGGACAATCTCAGTACTCATTTCTGTTTTAAATAAAAGTTTGCCCAGTTTTATGCTAAAACTTGTTATAAAAACATACTCAACCATGTCATGTTCCTTCATTAGGGGTGAAATTCACCCCACCTCAAAAGGTCCATGTACGACCCGATCCATCACTTAAGCTCCTTATTAAAAAGTTTATATGTGATGCACAGTAGCTTTTCTAGGCCCTCTTGCACTGAGGTGAATTCCACTGTAACCATTTATGCCCTTGTAAACCTCCATATACATGTGATAGTGTATTCTAGCCATTTTATATCAGGCCACCACCACAGGCTATAGGAAGATGCCAATCCAGACACAAATATTTCTCTGGAAATTTCTACTGAAGCCATAACCCTGGCACACTGAAGCCAAAATCTTGAGATTCTTGTGCGATGAAGTAAAAGATGCTGTAAGTGTTCAAATAATATGTACTTGGTAGATTTATCTTAGAGATAGCCCTGGACCACTAAGTTCAGACCCGGCTCCAAATCCAAACGTCTACATTTGTGGTGTTTGCATCTTGGAGGACTGACTCGTGCCCTGCTCTAATTTATATGTATTGATAGTTACCAAAAAAAAAAAATCTATGTTTTGTCAACTGTTGAGGAGGGAGGTTTAAATGTTGAGTAAAAATGAATCAATGACTTTGCTTTCATGTGGCCTCCATGAAATATATTGAAGGCCAACTCCCATATAACGACTACTGGGCTTCTGTCACTATCCTTGTATAATGTGACGGGGAGCGCTGAGAAAAAAACTGTAATGTTTGTAAAAGACCTACAGGTTAGCCAGAGTTCAAAATGCCAACCAACTCCCCTTTATTACCACAGCACACATCAGGGTGAACTACAGGATCAGTGTGCAGTACTCGGCTACTTACTCGCCAACAGGAAGAGGGGCGGATGCATTCAAAGAGAAGGATCACTTACATCAATGAGGTCAGAGACATCGTGGATGTAGTATTTACTGACGGCTGCATTTGTGGCTGCCAGGTTCAGCAGATAATCGTTCCTGGCTTTAGTGCACTTCAGCTTGTTTTCAGAATATTTGGCTTGCCTCTGAAAAAGCAAAATAGAATGAAAAAGCACAAATAAGTTATCCAGGAGGTTCCCATTTCCTCTTGCTACAAGTCTCCCACAGCGCACTGCTGTGCTGGTGTCACGTACAACATGCGAGTCCATCTGAATATACCTGATACATTCAACAGCACAGCAAGTGCATTCAACTTGAATGTATGTAATGCATTCAGAGCACAGTTATCTTATCTGCAAATTCATGGAAGATTTGGCATCAGTCAAGATTAGAGGGCCAAATTCTACTCACATTACACTGATGCATATCTGGAATCACTCCACATTTATACAGTTGCATCTGGCCATGGAATCTGGCCCAAAGGCTCAAGCTGCAAAATTCAGAAGGGGATCCAGAATTCGAACCCCTACAAGTTCAGGGCATTTGTTCGGGATGGTCTCCAATCAAGAAGTTAAACAAGAATGCCTGACCCTTGCAAGGGGCTTTCTGCTATCTCATATTCCAGCGCAACATACACAGCTGGGTAAACACACATCTAACTAATGGTTTCCTGGCCAGGGAGGCTACTTTTCATTTTCACAAAAAAAGAAAATCAGAAAAAATGCCCAAATGACAATAATTTGGAGATTCTGTGAATCTGCAGAATGCAAGGTTTTTGGCGGCCTGGAGAAGAAAGAGGGTAATGGGTTTTGCCAGTAGTAAGGGCTGCATTTTTCTTGAGAGCCCCATCAGAATGCGGCCCCATTAGTTCACAGCCAGTGGAAAGAGTATCCAAGCCTCTTCTTCAAGTCTCTGATCTAATGAATCCTGGGATATCTACTGTTCATTGTTACAAGAACAGATTTGGGAGATAAAAAACGAAGCAGTGAAATACAGTCTGCAAGCTGACCATAACCCTCCCCTGCACAGTGTCCTCTCTATCCACTTGACAGAGCATTACCGTGGCAGTCTAGATTTACTGCTATGCTCCCTCCCTCAGCAGTCGGCAAAATCTCTCAGATCCTAGATTGCGTGTGATTAAAATATCAGTTGGACCCACTGGCCACAGTTTGACTAGCTCCTGTATAAGCATTTCATTTGCTCTAGTTTATGCTGGCTGCCTCAGCCTCTTTTGTTGTGTTTGTTTTCAAAGCCATTGCTTTTTGGAGGCCCTTTCAACTGCCCTTTTCAACTCTCCCTCCATGCTGAGGCACTGTGCAATATTTAATGGTTGGCCACATCAGACCCTAACTACGTATTTCATCCTCTCTGTGGATGTGTGCTGCATGATGTTCCCCAGGCCCCGTTTTCTGCTAAAAGGTCGCAGCCTGACTTTGAATCAAACCCTTGCTGCCTACTGACTTTGGCACATCTCCATTACTAACAAGCAATAAAGAGACTTTTTATAGCATCCCCAGACTGCTCTTCGCTGAACTATACACAAGCATTGAACTAGCAGGAGACTTCCTCCCGGATCTCTTCAAAGGCTGCAGAAAGGGTTGCACGAGAATGCTAGATGAATGCTAGAGCCAAAACCTTTGCCACAGGGAGATTTTTGTCTGCACACCTAGCCCAGTGCACATGTAGGTGGCATCCACCACTGCGTCCATCAGCAGCCAAGCAGTCAGCCATGCGGGAGGCTCATTATTCCTCCCACCTACCTTCTCCTTCATCTTCTCAATCTTCTTGACGGAGCTCCGGCGTTGAGGCCTGTCCTCGTGCCGCAGCAGGTTGACACTGATGTCCCCAGACTTGTTGAACTGCTTTTCCTCCTGCTTCTCTGCTTCCTTCAGCTTGCTCTCAGCGCTGATGCTTTCCGCGTGGTACATGTGGTAGGTTTTCATCACCTGAAGAGACAGACAGTAATGAGTCTCCTACACTTAGTGTTAGTGCTTGTGCACGGTGCAGGCTGGAGAGCCCTAGAGACCATTGGCCGGATTCTCAGTTATGCTACGGCTGTTTGATACCACCCCTTAAAGGGGGCTGGGGTCAGCCATTGAGACGAACCCTTAAACAGAACATCTCCACAGCCAGGACAGAGCTGGCGTAACTCTGCACCATCCCTGCCCCTATCCCCCAGCATTAGAGCATGGCCAGAGGGCACTGTACTCCAGCTTCTCTGCTATTCAGAGCCACAGGGAAACAGGACATAGCTTACAGCAGCTCTGAGCTGCAGGCAGGCAGGCCCTTGCATGGCCCCAGGATACAGGGAGCACAAAGGTAGCTTGATACCACCTTGGCCCCAACCCTCCTCTTCCCAAGTGCAGGAACTGAGTAACTGAGAACCAGGCTCAAATTCTCTAGCCATAGAAACAGGTGCAGCTTGGGCAGAGGCAAGCTCAACCCTCCACCACCCTGCCAATGTGCCTCATCTTTAACTTGGAGGGGTGCTGCATCAGAGTGAAACAGAATTTGATCTCCAATGCCCATTCCAATTGGTGCCTTATCTGGCATCAAATGCAATGGTGGATTTGACAACATGGATGCCCATCCCACTAGGAACTAGAGTGGCTCGAGTTGTGTGGTGTTGTGTGTCCCAAGGAAAACATCTACAGCTGTTTCACTTCGACAATCACATTTTTAAACATGAAAGATCAGAGGGCACAGTGGGATCATTTTAATAGTGTTGGCAAGAAAAACCCATCTACTCCTCTCTCTTTATGCCTTCAGTCGCATTGTCCCCTTTCATCAGCTCGCTCCAGGACCCAGATGTTTTATTTCACATTGCCTTGACAAGGCCAGAGATGCTGGATTTGCCTCTGCAGAGCAGAATTACATATTCATGGTCCGGATGCTGCTGTCAATGGGGCTGTGAAATATGGCTAATCATGAAGGGCCTGGCTTTTATGCCACTGCCCTGCGTAGGGCGCAGTGTGGAACTACACGGGCCCAGGAGCAGCGCTGGGGAAGACTGTGCCTCACGCCAGCACAATCTCTTCCTTTACAGGCGGGTGTGTGCTTTGCCCCAGCCTTTACGTTGCTCCCCTGGGGGCAGGGCTATGGAGCAATCCCCTTTCTCCTCACCTGCTTTTGAGTGAGCAGCTCCCTAGGTGGAACAGGAGCGAGGAGCCCCTGCCAGCCCCAGAGTGCAGGGGAGACACACGGACAAACAGACCCACGCTGATGCCACTTTCTAAAGGTTTAAGGATTTTTCTCAAGCCCTCCTCAAAGGGCGTTATTCAGAACCAATCTGACCTCTCAGGGACCCATGCACAGATGATGACATTTACCAGAGTGAACAAGCAGCTAACAGAACACTAGATACAAAGACCGAACTCATTCTGCCATGCTGACGGCTTTGAGAAGTAAGGTTTTAAAATGGGACTTAAAGGAGCTCTGAGCACCTCCTAACACAAGGATGGAGAGCAGGCCACAGCCCCCAGGTGCAAAGGCAACGATCCTGACACCTCTCCCTTTCTGCACCTCAAGCCCAATGCTGCAACCACACCAAACCCTCCAAACTGAAGACATGCCAGCAAAGCTCTCCGCCTACAAAGCACCAGCATTACAGTATGATCTTGGCAATAAAATATAGGCTGCAACCAAACTATCAGAGAAAGGAATGCCAAGGGCTCAACTCTGGGAGGTGCGAAACCTCACATCCCATTGGCTTCAGTGGAACTTGGGGTACATCAACACTGCATCTGGGAGCCAGCCTCCCAGCCTGGGTCCACAGACTTGTGCTAATGGGGCTCACGCTGGTGCACTAAAAATAGCTGTGTAGACATTGCTTTGATGCTGCAGTTTGGGCTCTCAGGCCCAGGCCCAGACCCACCCCACCCCCGACTTGAGCGCCTGAGCTCCACTCTGAGCTGCAATGTCTACATTACTATTTTTAGTGCACTAATGCGAGTCTCTGGACCCAGGCTGGCAGGCTCACTCCCAGATGCAGTGTAGACATAACCTGAGGGGCTCAGCTGCTCTCAGAAAAGCATTCAGCACCTAGCAGGATCACATGTGCCATGGGGAAACATTCCCACCATTAACATGAATTAAGCTTCCCCTTGACTCAGCATCTTCACACCCGTAGTTGGTAGGCAGCCAGAGTACACCAGTCTGCAAGGACTAGGCACATGTAAGTCTAAAAGTAAGGGGGACCCTTAGTAAATCAGGTGCACTGGAGAGAGGCTGGATCGGAAGGAATGGAGGCGACAAGGGGATGGATTTGTGTTGAGGAGTTTGTGAACCGCCGCTGGAAGATCATTCTGTGTTAAATTCTACAGGCTGGTTAAAAGAAACTTTTCATTTTCAATTACATTCTACCGGACTTTTCCTGTAAGGTAAGGAGCCAGCAAGGGGCTCTGTAACACGAATACAAGGGTTGCGTTTTTGCAGGCCAGCTCCTTTTTTCTCTGACTCTGTAAGCAGAGAGCTGGCTGCCTCTCAGCCACCCCCTCATGACCAGGCGTGGCCCTCACTTCACAGCCACATTCACCGCTCTCCCGCCCAGTCCCTGCATTCTCTCCCTTTCCCCCTGTTAAGCTTTCCATAAAGCAGTAGGACTCAAGGTTTGAAATCCTAGCCCCCCCTGAAGTCAATGGCAAGACTATCATTGACTCCAATGAGGTCTGGACGTTGCCCGGGATATCTACCTCAGAGGAAATTCTCTTCGCGGCAAAGATGCTGGCCACAATTTTTACTAGTGACTTGGGGTGCAGAGTTTGGACACAGAGGGCCTGGTTTTCAGAAAATCAGGTCCCTTTAAAGGCATCTCAAGTTGGGCACCTAAAATCACTAGGCACTTTGAAATCTAGGTCTTTGATCCCGCACTAATTTCTGCTTTTTGATGGTGTCCCCGTTTCTGGGCATTTATCCCAGTGTTTCCCTGCGGTTCTTGTCAGGCTGAGCAGTACTTTAGCTCTCCGTGCCTTTAATCAGCCCACATGAACATAGGGCCAGATCCTCAGCTGATGTAAATTAATGTAGCGCCACTGACATCAACGGAGCCACGCCGATTTACTCCAGCTTAGGAAATGGCCCACACTGCTCAAGTTGATCTACTACATTTCTTGTGCTAAGCATTTTTTTTTTTTACCATCCTTTCAACAAGGAAGTAGAGAGAGAGAGAAGCCCAAGGAGGGAGAAAACGACTGAATGTAACTCGCCAGCCCTTGTCTGTGATTAGAGAGCCCTTTATATTGTCTGACTCGGGGATGGGGATGGAAAGAGGAATCGTTGGGGGATACTGAACTACAGCCTGATAGTCCTGCAGATTAGCACAGACAGTTTATCCCCACCCATATCCTCCACCCTTTAGGCAATGTTAAAGAAAATAAACTTACAAGGACTTTCTTTCTGAGCCATTGATTTTCCAGAGAGCAATAACCCCATATCCCTGGCTAAAAATGGAGTGGAGGGACAGCTTTGGCCTAAAGCACACCTTGTTATATAACTGGCTATTCAGATGGCTGCTGGAATCCAAACCAAACCCTAAAGGTCACGTGCTAGATTTAATCTTTCTGGCCTTTGAGATCTGCCATGGCTTTGGGCTTTGCTTTTGACACTCCCTACCAGCACACTTCTGTGAGACTGCAGAGTAAACACAGCATTTGCTTTTCATTGGCAATGTACTGTTCTAGCTTCCTAACTGCACAAACCCATAACAGGGCATATTTTACTGCTCCATAACACACTAGCAACTAAATGGAGGCTATAGATCAGGGTAGGTGGAGTGTCAAAGAATGGGCCTCCCTTCCCATGCAATATGGCTGAAGTTCCTATAGAGGTGCTCCACGAGGCTCAGGCTCTGGAGGTGTGGAGAGGTAGGGAGGTGACAACTACCCCATGGCATTGTCTCCATCCCACAAGAACCCTGTGAGGATCCTTACAGCAAACTAGTGATGGTCTCTTACCTCACACTGGTTCCCCCATAGCAATATGCAACATCCGACCCCAACCAATGGGAACTTGGGGCAACAATACTTGCCATTACATGGGGACCATTGGAGGCAAGCCAGGAGGTAGTACAACTATATCACCTTATAGCTAGGGCCCTACCAAATTCACAGTCAATTTTAGTCAATTTCACAGCCAGAGGATTTTAAAACTCATAAATTTCATGATTTCTGCTATTTAAATCTGAAATTTCACGGTGTTGTAATTGCAGGGATCCTGACCCAAAGAGGAGTTGGGGGGGGAGGTGGGTCGCAAAGTTACTGTAGGGGGAGTTGTGGTACTGCTACCCTTATTTCTGCGCTGCTGCTGGTGGTGGCGCTGCCTTCAGAGCTGGGAAGCTGGAGAGCAGTGGGGAGACCAGATTTATAAATAAATTAATGGAGATATCCTATCTCCTAGAACTAAAAGGGACCTTGAAAGGTCATTGAGTCCAGCCCCCTGCCTTCACTAGCAGGACCAAGTACTGATTTTGCCCCAGATCCCTAAGCAGCCCCCTCAAGGATTGAACTCACAACCCTGGGTTTAGCAGGCCAATGCTCAAACCACTGAGCTATCCCTCCCCCACCATGGTCTGAGACGCATTTTTCATGACCGTGAATTTAGTAGGGCCCTACTTATGGCCTTCCCTTCCCTTGCAGCCTGGCCAGACAGAACAATCAGGTTCCATGAATCTATGCTCTCAGAATCTTCCTGCCCCATAGACAGCAATAAACCACGTAAGTGGCAATTTGGCCCAACGTAATTATTACAAACAAAATAAATCAGCTTTCATTAATATTTCCACTGTTCTCCATAATGGCTATAGACACCTCTTTAAATGAGCCTTTTCTCCAAACCAATGCCACTTTTATATTCCCCATCCAAGATAACACCAACTCTTTGCAATACAATTCTAGAATGTCAAAGGATAACAATCTTTTACAAGGACAGAAAGACGGGTACCTGGAGGGGTTTGGGGGGACAAACAGCTTTTGTCTGAACAAGAGACAAGTCAAGTAATAATCAATACCTGCTGGCAAACAGATCCTCCCGACTCAATTAAAAGCAAATATAGTTCAATCAAAATGATGTCCTCTGAACTGAGTTTTAACATGGGCAAAAGCTTCCTTTTAAATGTCAGCTGAGTTGTCAGCAGAGGAATAAAACTGTTTAATATGTTTTGGGGGAAAACGATGGTCCTGGGATTCAGCCCCAGGCCTGGGAGTCAGGAGAACTCCCACTGTCAGTAAGGTCAGCATTTCACCTCTGCACTCAATTCCTAGCTCTGTCACTGACTCGCTGTGTGACCTTGGGCAAGTCCCAGTTTGCCTGTAACAAACCCACTACCTGAGTCAGGTACGCTGCTGACTGAGATCTGCCTGAGTTTTGAACAAAGCTGGGCCAAGTTACATTTTTGGATGGAAGCTACAAGAAACCATTGTTGACGGGGAGGATGGCGGGGGCAAAACAGTGAATTGCAAGGAGTGTGCATCCACAGAAAGCAAAAGCAGAATAAAAAGGAAGTTTGCACAAGCCCCTGTGAAGAAAACACACAGCATTTTCCACAGCTGTGGCTGTCAAAAAGAACCTAGTGTTTTGCTTGGAAGAGGTTCGGCTGAAACATAAGATCTTTTTCCCAGCCAAGCATAAACATAGCCTCTAAATGAGCTTCAAATGCCTTATCAAAGTCCCCCAGAAACATGCCATCTCCGATTTATAATTTAAGAAGAATGGAAAGAAGAGTAAGTGGAGGTTTGAGTCCCATTTCTGCCCTGTCCTGTGTTATTTCACAAAGCCCATAACTTTCCATATGTGTTTGCAACTGCAGTTTTCCTAAAGAAAATCACAGAAAACAAACCAACCAGACACCTCCTATGCTACATACACCAATGGGGAAGAAAGACTTGCTGGGCTTTCATATAACCCCTCCTCTGCTACCCTGCCCCAACCCTGCTTCTTTTTGTTGAAAACACAGAGGAAAAGGCTGCATTTTGGCAATATCTAGCTATAACAAGAGAGGGCTCCCAGGCATTTCCAGAGACCCAAACATGCACAACTGCATTGTGCTAGTGTCACAAGAAGGTCTGACAGTGGAACCCCGGCCCAGTCAGTATTTTAAATATAATTAGGTTTTTGTCCCAGGTTGTGAAGTGTTCATTGGACCTGGATACTGCTGTGCCCAAACAGCAACTTTCAGCACGACTATTTGTCACCTGTGTTTGAGTTTCTGTACCTACCATGGGCCTGAGCCAAAGACCGCTGTGGTCAGCTAGACTCTATGGACTTGAATGGGCTTTAGTTCAGGCCTCACATTTGTTGTGCAAGAAAGACTGATTTAAAAAGAAAAATACCTTATCACAGAGCTTCATAGAACATAAGTGACTAGGCTGCGATGGGAGTAGGTTTACACCCTTTTCACAGTCATGTTTGCTAATTATAATTATTTTGCTTAAAGGTCTTCCTTCCCCACCATGTTTTACTCTCACTTGAGCCTGATGCGCATACAGGATTGGAGGAGAACAGGGGCTACAGGACTGGAGCTTCACTGCAGGATCCGCTCTGCTTATTCCGATTTGCATATCATCTCCCACTCATGAGCAGCAAGAATACAAACGATTGCTGGGAGAGTCCAGTACAGTGCTTTTCAAATGAATGTTCCTTGTCCAGTTTGCACCGCCTCTGAAAATCTTCAAGACTGCACAAAAGAATCATTTTATATCATTTATTCTTTCCAAACTGATGAAGTTTGTGTCACTGACACCACTGCCTTGGAAAGTCTGCTGTACAGACCACAGCCCTCATTATCTCTCATCTGATGCCACTTAATACAGCTAGGAACGAACTGGTCTTTAAAATTCCCAAGTTGAAAGGAACAACTATTTATTTTAAGTGCGCTCTTAATTCTGGAGAATGTCTACCTATAGCAATCTACTCTCCAATCTGCAATCCTCTCACGCCTTCTGGACAGCACTTGGAACAAAGTCACGTTGTCCCTGTCTTAAGCTATTGTGTCATAAAGAAAAGCTGCCACAGCTGTGTCCCTGGGATCTTTTTGCAAACAAGTTAATTAGCTACAATGGAAGGAGGAAAAATATGTTGTCATGTTCATTAGTTATTTAACGACACAAGTTGCATTTTGCAATATTAATATCATGTTCTAGATAAAGGCCACAGTCAAAATTACTAGTCATAAATGGTGCTGCTTGCTGCCTTTAGCTAGAGTGCTTTATGCTTCTAAATAGTTCCTCATTAAGGCTCAGATTCAGCAAAGCACTTAAACATATGCTAAGCACTTCGCTGAACAAAGATGGAGTTAAGCATGGGCTTAAGTGCTCTGCTGAATGAGGGCCAAAGGCCAAAATCCTGCTCCCAGTGGAGTCAATAACACAACTGTTACTGAGGTCAAAGGTGCAGCATCAGGCCCAATAGGGGACATACCTCTAATCTAGGCTGGACCTTATCTCGGTCCCACTCTAAACTGGTGTTATTATCCTATTGTTATTTTAAGAACATATGAACTGTCCTGCTGGAATAGACCAAAGAAGTCCATGCAGGCCAGTATCCTGTCTGAAAACAGCCAAAGCCAAATGCTACAGAGGAAGGAATAACCACCTGCACTGCACAGAATTGCAGGAGGACATTTCCGACTGCAAATGGCAACCAGCTTCAATCTGAAGTACAAGGGTTGATGGCTCGTATAATTTTTCACTCATTTAATACAGCTCTAGATGTTATTCTAATTCATATCAAGAATGCAATCATTTTTTAAAATTACGTTTTTTTCAATATCATCTTGCAACAGTGAATTCCCCAGGTTAATTATACATCATGATGCTTTGGCAATTTTCAGTACACTGATTCTAACTGAATGCTCATTTGTGTATTACGTGAAACAAACATTGTCACATGCAAAACAAGTAATTACATTGCGCCTCTGGAAAACATTAGCTCTATTATACAAATTGAAACTTCACTTTGCGGCTATCTATGTTGACCAAAATTTTGGCTGACGTTCCTTTAAACATGAACGCATACAACAAAGGGAACAAGTGGTGAGTGAAGATACCATATCTTCACGCATGACTCTTGCGTCAACTTGTGCCCAAATTCTGAGGGCTTATCTACACATATATTGGAAGTAAAACAACAAAATCCATTTTAATTCACACCTTAATTACTTTGGTGCAAGACTGTGTGTGGATGCTCTTATTTCAGCATGAAATTTTGATGCAACTTATGTCATTTTTTTTTATTTTTACGGACTTACTTAAATGAATAGGGCCCTCATTCCAAAATAAGGGTTTGTCTGTAGTACAGCCGGGACACGTACACTCCAGCTTGGGGAGACCTACCTTCACTAGCTTTGATTGAGCTACTGCACTAAAACCAGAATGAGAGTCACTGTGGGGAGGGGCTAGCTGCCCTGAGTACATACCTACGACCTCAGATGGGATTGTACGCTAGGCAGCTATCCCTCCCAGCACTCGGGCCACCACAGCTACACTTCTATTTTTAGCATGGTAACTTGGAGAGCTAGCATGGGTATGTCTTCTCAAGCTAGAACGGACACCTTCCATCTCTAGGGCACACGTACCCTAAGAGTCGATACACACAGGTTTACATCAAAAGAACGAAAGGTGTGAATTAAAACAGATTTAGTTATTTTGGCTCTGGCTTGTGGGTAGCAAAGCCCTGAGAGGCAAGTTAAACAGTGCAAAAGTTGCCACATGCTGTATACAGTTCTCCTCACACAATCCCCATCGGGGTCCTAGCCAGGGCACAAGAAAGCATGGGACGCTCACAGCTTCCTCTTTTATCATGCATAGCTGAAAAACATGCAGGGAAATCAGTCCACTTGATGAACATTATTCCAGTAAAGAAATGCAATACTGTAACGCTGATATAGCCCTGCACAGCATGCAATGTGCTAGGTCAGCGTGTGTGATAATGTTAACACCCAGTGGCTGGCCAACAGAGAGGATAAATGACTTACTATTACTGCCAACTAAGACAGACCTTCATTAGCATAAGAGGGAGAAGACTGATTTTGGAGCCAATGGTTCCAAATTTTATCCCCAATTCTACACAGTGATTTTGCTGTCGAATATTGTTTAATTATATGTGCAGTTCCTCGATTCATTACAAGACATTGCCAAGGTCTGAGAACACCACTTCAATCATGGGTATGGTGGCAAGTCACAGAGCAACACTGCCACGCTGGGTCATCCTACAAGCAAAATATGCCACAACATTTTAAACGATCACCCAAGGGATGACACAAGCCAGTTGCCTAACCAAGGTAATATGATTTGTACTCTGTGCATTTCGGATGATCTCTTATGACAACAGGCTGCCTAGTAAAGCTCAGTTCTTGAACCCGTTTCATTGTAATTTCTGGAAAGAGCATGCCACTTCCAGGCCACGCATTTCTAACAGGCTAACACAAATAGTTGGCTGTCATAGGTAGATCAACTCAAAGTAACGTGGTTCTCCTTCTCCATAGATTTCTGCCTTTTTATTCATTTAAGCACACCCAGGTCAGAATGTGGGAACAGAAAAGCATCATGGGTGAAATCTCACTGAAGACACTGAAAATTTTGCCATTGATTATGGGGCCAGGATTTTACTCCACATTTTTCTTACAGAGTTGCATTCATTTCAGACCCCAACAGACTTTTGAGACTTAGACTGAATTCACGGTGCTATGTCCTTTATTTGGTGTTTTTATCCTATATCTGGATCCTTTATCCAATCTGTGAATAGATTGATCCAAATTTTTTCTCCACCCTCATCTTAAATCTATCACATTGTTTCTGAAATTAATCTTAATATCCTACTGTCACTAAGAGACCTTTGATATCCAGACATCAACTCACTCCCAAATCTGGCCCTGATCACCCACCCACATAGTAACCCACAGAGCAATTCAATCCTACAGCAGCCTGTGCGGAAACGAGCCTGTTAAATAAAGAAACTAGCTATTCTTAGTTAAGGATTTTAGCAGAAATTTCAAAGAAAAAAGTTAATGGTCTATTGTTTAGGCCAGTTTATCAGCGTGACGGTACAACATGATTATCCATCTTGTTGGTAGGAATAAACCTGCTATGGAGCAATTTATGTCCAGGGAATGGATAGGGTTGAGGGGCTCAACTAGATTGCCTGACTTTTCCTAGGTAAGATGGATGTTATATTGCTTCCTAGAATACATCACCAATCCTTAAACCCAAACAGAAATGAAAAACCAACTCCTGATGGCCAAGGATCAGGAGCAATACAAGGACTTTTACTGCCTCTCTCATGAAAGCCTACGTTGGGAGGAGTGGCTCAGGTAACAGGGTCATTGTTTCATTTAGAACTAGGAAGATGAAATCTGTGAGGAAACTGCCACTGTTGAATTAAATCAGAAAGAACAGCACTTACAGGAGAAAAGTGATAACAAATTTACCTGCTGAAGGCCAGATTAAGCCATCATCAACTCTGTGACATGGGCAGGCAGCAGAACTCACAGAAGAGCCGGATACAATGTCACTTAAACAGTGCCAATTCAGAGTGACTCCACTGAGCCATCAGAACCTGGCTCAAATTGGAGTCACTGGTGACATCTAAAAGTGACTACAGAAAACAGGAGTAAAGGCAGCATCAGGAAAGCCCCAGCAGGTGTGAATGTTACAGCAACGGGTAAAGATCATACTGCATCTAACCCAAAGCAGCCTGAGGGGCCTCCACTCCAGTTAACTGCAAGAATCAGATCATGTAATCTATAATATGGTCTTAAATCCATGGCTTTTAAAAGCTCTCCACTGTAGGACTAGGACAGCTGGTAAGTTTTTCTCTGCCCTAGTCAAACGCAATTAAAAACCAAATATTTCCAACAACTACAAAAAACCTAAAAAGGCAGTAACTGTAACAGGGATGGAGAGAGCCTCCAAAAGTAATTGTGTTTCACACTGTACATAACCAATGACATTGACTCTGTTCGTGAATAAGGGAATCCTCACTACACAGCTTAAAGAAGAGAAGGAAGAACACATTACTTACTGTGTATAGCTCATTGGTGACCTTCAAGAGTTCTTCATGCATCTGTAGACCAATTTCTTTACTCTAGGACAAAAAACATTGAAAGATAAATTGAGATTCTGTTATGGTCACAATATTTACTTTTTCTTACAAAGGTCAGCACACTGGGGGGGGGGAAGGGGGGAAATAAATGAACAAGTTGTGCGACCTTGCATGGTTCTATGCTTACATGACATAATACTTAATGGTTTTCAGCCCTGCTCGTCCTCAGGTGAATTCTGGATGCTTTTTGCTGTGCTGCTGGTGGACCCTGCCTGTAAGACCAGCACCGCCAGCCAGAAGATTGCCTAGGAGATGTGGATCCTTCAGTGGCACAAAGATTCCTGGTCTGCTGCAGTGTATCTTCAGTGTGAAAAATGGGATTATGGGATGACGACATCCCTTCTCGATGATGTGACACACATGCAACATAATCAGTGGGGGGCAAGGGAGGGTGATGAACAGAAGGTTGGGGCTCAGATAATATGGTAATGGGCAACAGAAGATATATATCAATCAGAGATGGGGAAGGGATTAATGTTACAGCATTACAAACATGCTGTTAAAATTCAGGAAGATGGTGACTCTTAAAACTCACTGATCACGCGCATAATGGAAGAGGTGAGTTTTTGGGGTGGGCGGGTTAAATGAGGCTGGGTGGTGGTTCCGCAGATCGAAGCAGCGAGGGCGTTCCACGCTGGAGGGATGCCAAATATCTGGGGTGGGGGAGTTCATCGGTTTTGTTGGGCTTTTTTTAAAACCACAAATAAGGTCTGAAACATCGTGTAATGAGATGTCTTTGTTCCAAACCCCTTAATCACTTGCGTCCGAGTGAATCCTGCTAATCCCTAGCAGATGCCTTCACACCCATCCCACAGAGAACAAAACATAGCAACTTCTAAATGCCACTGCTATCTAGCCGCATTTTTCACATTACTTTCGTGCTTGCAGGGTTTTTCCTTTCCTTTTCTCAGTTTACAGAGGAGCGGGTAGATTTTGGCAGCACAAGAGCTTTCTGGCAATGCCTTTTTAAAATACATTCTGCCTCCACCCACATTTGCCCTCTGTTGCTTCCACTGCTTCCTAGACAAGATTTTCCATCCTTTGCTCTGCTCCAGCACCAACCAAATGCGTAGATTTTAATTACGTCTCTATTTTAGAAATGAAATTCCCCCATGGTGGGGAATGCCCCCGGGGCTTTATTTACAACACTTCTACAAATCCTGTCTAATATCCTTCCTGCTTCAGAAACTGAAATGACACCATCAAGTAGGCTGCCAATCCACTTCGGGATTCTGTTTTTCACATTTATAAACTTGAAAACCAAAATACAGATGTTTTCTGCTTTCACTGCACCTAGAATATTAGCAATGGGCGGCCCCAAATTAACCAAGACTTCTATTTCCATGTATTTTTTAAAAATCCTTATTCAAATAAAATCCATAAATGTAGATCCGAACAACAACACTGTACAGACCTATACATCCATGTTGCACCTCTCAATTATTGCACTCCTCATTCCAGACTTACATTTGGCCCTGTATCACCCAAACCAGGTTTCAGACACCATGGTGATGAGCACAATACAGATGTCTATACACTCAGATGAAAAAATTCCTCATAAGGTCTCTGACCTTGCAAAGTTCTGAGTAGCCCCATCTCCCTCTGTGTTCAGGAGGAGCTGAGAGTATTCCCATTCCAGCAGGAGGCACTCAGCACCTCTCAGAGTCAGGGCCGTGGTGTAATTTCTTTGCATTGTGAATCCACAGTCATGAAACTGAGTTTATAGAAAATTATTATTTTGCTAACATAACTCACTCCACTCAACACCGAACTCTGGGGGTCTAACATTTTTTTTTGTTTCTCATTTCGGGGATTCTGTCCAATGTTAGGAGACAGGAAGGTAGAAGGGCAGTTGGGTCCCCTGGATGGCTGCAATAGCATTTTAGATCTTTATGTTTACCTAGCACTTTTCATTCTGAGGCATCCCAAATTTTACAGGCTGTAATCTAAACTAATATACAGGTATCACTTACTCCGCCACACAAATGCAGCCAACTCTGGGGAGAAATAGGGTGGCTTAGCAGCTCACAGCAACAACTGCCTAACTGAAGAATACTGCATACGGTTGAAAGTACATTAAGAATTGAGATTGGAAGCATATACATGCCAATATGGGAATTTTACCAGGATACTGAGGTTAACAATTGTAAAAAATGCCATCTCACCTTTAATGAGCTCAAATGGTCAGGAAAGACAGCAAGCCTAGCAGCAGAGCACTCCCAGGGTTTTCGCTTCAGTACCAATTTAGCAGGCAGAGTATAACCTGCAGAGTCACTAACCATGTGCTGGGGTATCTTTCGTAGGTGATTGTGGGAAATGCCCTAGTCAGCTAGTGATCCCATGCAATCCTGCTTAGCTTGTAGAAGCTAACAGGATCACCTCTAGTATTGGAATGGATGAAGTAGCCCTACTGCCCTTCCTTCATTTCACTTTGGGTGGATCAATGTCTGTATGAGAATCAGTCAAAATACTTCTCCAATGAGGCACTACACTACAAAAGTAACCACTTCAATGCCACATCATGAGGGCCTCTGTTTCCACTCCAGCACTGGCAGGGCCTTAGAAAGCTTAGGGAGGGCAGTCCATTGTAAATGTAAAGTTTCATGGGTATTTTTCCTTGGCATCCTTTTCCCCCCTGATGCTGAAATCCCAATATCAATTTTTTTTTTTTATTTTGGCAAGGAGATGCAGATTTTAATCATGATATAGCCTCCCAGCTCCCACAACATGAATATAACATTTCACAGAAAAAGGCATTTCTTAGGGAACTGCTGATCATTTATTCTTGGCTGCAAACAAAGTCAAATCCTACTTAAAAATCCAGCGGTTGGATGTTACTGCACATGTGCATCCATTACTTTCCTGTTTCCCTTGTAATTACACCCAGATTCTCTCTGTGGACTCTTTTTGGCCTTGGCACATTCATTATAATTTGAAGACAGGGTTAAAATAAGTATAGACCCCCAAAACACTAAGAAGTCACTTTTAGAGTTCCTCAGGCAACTCAATATATTTTTGTGCATGCAGTTAGCATGAGCAACCTCTCCTGGGCCTGTTTAACCAAGGAAGCCCACATCAGACAGGAGACCTGTAATTAAAGCTGCGTGGGTAACCTACGCACATCCAAAAAGTTTAAGCTTAGATTACTAAAAGTTAGTCTTTAGTATGCAGGGCGCAGCTGATAGGATAGCCAATTAACAGGCTGCAATTTATCTCTGAACGATATTTCAGAGAAGAATAAAATACAATTTTCAAAAGTGACTAGGAATTCGGGGTGCCTTGGGTTTTTTGGGTGCCCAAACTGGGATACCTTAAAGAGGTTGGATTTTCAGAAGGAGCTAAGTACCTCCTGCCTTCTGAAAATCAGGCTTCTTTAGGGTGTTTCAAATTGGGCCCCCAAATTGAGGCAGTGAAAATCTCTAGCTATTCTTAGCAGTACCTTCCATTAACATAGAGGTAACAAAAGGTATGTCTACACTACCCACCGGATTGGCAGGCAGCGATCGATCCAGCGTGGGTCGATTTATCGCATCTAGTCTAGACGCAATAAATCGATCCCTGAGCACTCTCCCATCAACTCCTGTACTCCACTGCCGCGAGAGGCGCAGGCGGAGTCGACAGGGGAGCGGCAGCAGTCAACTCACCGCAGTGAAGACACCACGCTAAGTCGATCTGAGTACGTCAACTTCAGCTACATTATTCACATAGCTGAAGTTGCGTAACTTAGATCGATTCCCCCCCCGCCCCAGCGTAGACCAGGCCAAAGGTTTCTTTCACTCACAGCTCAACCCAAACACCCAGTATTTCCACTATTTAGCCTTTCCCACACCAGTGAAAGGCCTAACCCAAAATTCAAGCTCCAAATACTCTGAGTTTGAAGGCGTTCAGATGGAGGTCTGAACTGTACAGCTGCCCTCTATCTTTTGCAGCTGCCAAGCCAAAATCCCTGAACCAAACCCCTCCCAAACTAAATGGAGAAGGGTGGTCTTGTGGTCAAGACACTGAAACAAGACTCTAAATTCCTGGATTCAGTTCTTGCTTCTGCCTCCGACTTCCTGCGTGACTGTGGGCAAGTCAGGGAGGCCATAATTTGCAAACCTGGCTACCTAAAATTAGGCTCTTGAATCCAGCTAAATATAAGTGGCCTGATTTTCAGAAGTGCTGCTTACCCACAAATTCCACAAAAGAAAATGGAGCTGCAGGTGTGCAGCACATTTAAAAATTGGCTCACTTAGAAGCACTTCATTTGCACTTTCTAGATTCTGGAGGTTGCTGGGAACCAGAGCAGTCCTGTTATGAGTTAGAACAGCCCTTGGGATTGCTCTACTTTGAACCGTGCTGTCATGCCCCCTAGAAGCCTAACAGGCCCCTTTTCCTCCACCACCCACAAACCCACCCCCAGAGTGGGTAGCCTAGTGCGGTTTACCAGCTCTATACTGCCTGGAGAGCCTTGCTGTTCTGAGTAGTTGGGGTAAAGGGGCCAGGATCTCAAAGACCACAGCTCACCAGTTCACACTGTTGGAGCCTTTCCCAAATGCAGCTAGGCAAGAAGCCAAAGGACACTCAAATCTCATCAGAGTTTGCCCTCTCTCTTCTAAACAAGAGAAAAATTACACTGATATATTTATGAGGAGACAAAGTCAAAATGTCAGGCAGCGCGTTCCAATTCGCCAGCACCATCTGCAAAAATCCAACCTTTAATTTAGCTGCCTGATTTATGCCTTCTATTCCTATTAGAAAGCAGTTACTTGGATAGAGCAAGAGATGGGTTCAGTTTAGGAGCCCTTATTAAAATCAATGCTGCTGCAAGGGAAAAAAGAAAAAAGCACCCAACGATGCAGTGCGGCCTCCTTGACAACACAGAGAGTGAGCATTTAAAAAAAAAAAAGCACTTCCTTATTTGCAGACACCACATCGTCATTAGGTTTCCATCCAGAACAATGCAGTACACACCATAACCTAATTCACTTCACTGTCACGGCAAGTAATTAAATCTCAGCTCAGGGAATAACATAGCACTATTATTTCAAGCACAGCCATGTTTGTGTCTGTTACATATTTTTTCCCTATGTTCTATCCTAATAAAACAAACAGCACGTTTATTTCCATCCCTTGCATTGGGGGTGACTAAGAAGCTGGGGAGGGAGAACAGAACCCCTTCTGGGGGTCTGCACCGATAGCACTTCTCCCTCTTAGGACAGCAACCTCCATTGGCATCTACTAAAACAATGTGCTGAGGCTGAAGTGGGGACACCGATTTGTACAGACGGGAGATCAAATTGGATCATCTTCAATAACTGTTCTTAGGAAGGAAATAAAGTAAGAGGCTATCAGTAATACTAATAATGGCCCCAATCATCTCCTATGTGGAACATGCATGAGTAGAAGCCTGGGAACTCTTGGAATATTCCCTTATCAGAGTCTCCTCTCTCTTTGTACCTCAAAGGTAGGGTTCACCTCCTTCATGGAGTAGGTGGGGAGTTCATCTCTGCAAGTACAGATAAGCTAGAGGACAGGGATGGCTGAACAGAAGCCATGTGCCTCTACAATGCTTGAGGACACCTCCACACACACACACGGCTCTGCAGTTTCCCATTGGCCATTCCCCTGGAACACTTCCTTTAGGGAGGGCCACAGTGCACAGGAAGCACACTTAAATGATCATCTCACTCTGGACTGCATGGGAGGGAAGAAGGATGGGGGCGGGAAAACAAAAAACACACACTCCATGCATGAAGCCCAACCTCCCCAAGAAACATTCCAGTGGACCCGGGGAAGGAGGGAGGATGCCATGGAGACTATATACTTCCCAGACAGGGACTCGTTTAGTTTATAGCTTGTCTCCAGGCCAAGTGGATAATTTGGCCCGATGGCTCTTACCATACGAGAGTATTTTACACATGAATAAGTTGACTCTTGCATCCCATAGATGAGGTAATCACCATTGTCTTCATCTGAGTGGCGGGGAAGCAGATGCAGAGAGGTTAACTGACCTCCCCTGGTCACTAATAGTCATTCTCAGAGTCAGGATTAGAACTCAGGAGTGCTGGCTCCCCTACACTTAAACCACATGATGATGCCCATACCTTTCAAAGATGATGATTAAAAATGAACAAAGCAGATCAGAGCTCTTCAAACCCTGGCCCATTTCTAGAGCCAGGAACTAATTTCTAGAAGTAGGAACAGCCATCTGTTCTGAAGGTGCTGAAATGTTCAGCTAACATTTTCCCTCCACACCCTATTATTTTTTCCATTTTCACTGCATGCCCCTCCAGCTTCCATCATGGACCAGATGCACTGAAATACAGAGAGATGGGGCTTTCTCGTGGTATTTTCGGCTTCAGTCAAAGAAAGAAGTACCAGAAACCTGATAAACAATCCAGCTCAGGTTTGCATCTCCTAAAAGTTCAGATAAAGACATTCTGGGGACTGCAGAATAACTTCCCAGTGACAATGATTGACAATGAACTAGAAATTATACTGCAGGGCACAAATCTTTATTAGCCAGGGAATGGATTCGATGATCCAAAAGGTTTTTTCCCCCCATCTCGAATTCCTACCACTTTATGACCTGAACTAAAACCTTTTGAAAACCACCCATCAATAAAAACTGAATTTATACAGTCAGATCCCAAAGTCATGTACAAGCTGAAATATAGCCACCTCTGGGTAGGAAAACTGCAGCCTCTTCGTTTTTAAAAGAAGCACTGGACACAAAAGAGTTCCTTTTTTTGGTTCGGTTTTAATCTGACATTGCCCATGCTTGCAAATTTTTTTTTTTTTTTTTTTTTTTAAACAGGGAAATATTTTGGTTGTCAGAGAGAAGTAGAACCAGTGGCACAAGTAATAGAAAAAAAAATAAAAACACTGTGTCTCACAGTTGGAGACCCAAAAATGGAGATACTCATAATCAGAAGCCACTTATGAAATGGCTCGCTCATGTGTCCAAAAGGCACTTGTCACCATCCTAGTAGTGGCACTGGGATATTTGTATTGTAAGTATTCATGTTTCTGTTTGGACCTGAATACGCAATCCCAGTGTTCAGCACCAGAGCTGGCTGGAAAACAAAATATTCCCGATATGAAAAAATTCAACTTCTGGGGGAGGGAAATTATCCCAAATTGGGAGGAAAAGTCAAAAAATATTGGGAACGTGTTGATTTTGACAAATCAGTATTTTCCAATGGAAAAAATTTCCTTTTGAAATTTTCGATCGGCTCTATTCAGCGGGCAGTGTGCCGGACTGTAAACCATTCTAGTGAAATTTATTACTTTTGGAGGACTGATGGATTTTACCTAACAAGAAAACACATCCACTAGAGAACAATTGCCCTTTGTCATTGTAACTTTAACAGACCAGTGCAACAAGAAAAGCGATATCATTACTGGGTCTTTTTATAAAGATCCCAAGACACATTTAATATCCCTTTGGGCTTTTCCTTCGCCATAAAAGTCATCAGTACAACACTACCCAGCCTTAGAGTAACTAATTAAAGGCCTCGAGCTTGGGTTTTAAGATTGCAGTAAACTATTGTGAAGATTATAACAAGTGCTATGGCTTTAGATTACTAGGCCCATAGAAGGCAGGCAAAGTGGTCATGGAATGAGAGAGTCATCTGATACGGAGTCACTCCTGCCCCTGAATCAACTCAAATGGGTTGCTAGGAGGCACTGTAATTGACAGTCAAGATTGTAGCAGAAGGTTCCACACCAGATTCTAATGCATTGCCGAGTGAAGGAGAGTGCATAATTCACTTAATTGCTGCGATAAAATTTAAATACAGTGGTTTGATTATAGCAGGGTGAAACCTGTGCCACCTACTACAGAGATCAATCGTGCTGATTAGACCTTCTCGCACATCTATCGTGTTGGGATTATCACCCTTTCCTTTGCAAAGAGAATCCACTGCAGCCATTTTACACCATCCCAAATGACTGTGCCACATTGAGTAGTGATGCAAGTGTCACAATAGAATGATGCAATGGCATCTGAAGCCAATGAACATGAGGTGGTGGGGGGGAGAAATAATTGTGGTGCTTCCACCACAACATAGCTCACAACTGGCTCTATTTACAGATGAAAGGGTAATTCTCTCCACCTGGTATTGCTCTAAAGGAAACTGACACTCCATTAAAATACTCCATTACCCTACAGTAACGGTCCGAAGTACTATATTACAGGTGATGCCTATTGCAAAGGTTGCCTAACACTTTCCATGTTAACCCCCTCTTTTCAATGGCAAAGAACTCTGGCAACTTTAACCATTTGGGCTCAAATTTGCCATGACTGAGGTCTGCCTCAAGTTGAATTTTTCTGGAAAGCTTGAGCAAAAAGGCGGCAACTATTTCCAAAAGGTTACTGAAAAATAATAATTAGCACTATGGGTATGTGACATATTTTACAAGCATGTAAGAAGACTGAGGATTGCCCTCAAAAGCTTATCGTGTAAGTAGACAACATACAAACTGGGGGCAGGAAGGATGCAATACAAGACTATTCTTTTTACACACACACACACACACACACACAATTTGCATTGTGTGTGCTGTATTTTTTTCCCCTTTAACTCCTGTCGCTTTTCTGGTCCTTAATCCTCATCAACACTTCAAATTTGGTCTCTCTAACCTTTAACCATTTCCTTTTTGAATTGAAGTTGGTTGGTTTCTTTAAACCTTTCCTTGTTTCCTTTTTTTCTTTTGTTTTAATTTCTTTACTCTTTTCCAATTTTCCTTTCTCCTTGTAAGCTATAGTGTCAGGCCATTACTGTAGAATGCTAATGGGATTTTTGCTTATTGGGGGCCACTGTAGTAACAATGGCTTTCCAAGAAATAGGATTTCTCTTTAAGATGATAAAAGGATTTTGATAAATAATTTCTGCTGCTTCCCTAAAAACAAGAGAGACTCGTCTCCTATTTGGACATGTTGAGCCAAACTGCCAGCTGCTATAAACCGATATACCTTGTTGACATACAATTGCTGTAGTTCCACTGAATTCAGTGGAGATATGGTCGACTTCCACCAACTTAAAATCTGGCCCTATTGGTTTGCCTTGGCTCTCACTAAAACGCCCAGTGACAAGGGGGTGCAGAGCCCAGCTGCACAAAAGCTCATTATTTTCTGCCTCATCAAGTCTTATCAAAAGCCAAGATGCTTGGAATCATCCTTGTCCCTGGAGCTCCAAACAGATTTATATAACCAACACTATAACCCAGATCCCTGAGGAAAGCAGCTTGCATCTGGGTTTTTTTCCGGGTTCATAATTCCTGGTAAGGAGGAAAAGAAACAAAACGCACCACACACACATGCAAGCAGAAAGGGGGATTAAGGTTTGGGAAAGGGAATGATTTCTAAGTAGTTTTTCTTCATCGTTCAAGGCTAACAAAGCTCCCAGTGCTTTCAGTCAAAGAAGGAGTGTTCCAGGAGGAAAGAATGGGAGAGAGACATGCCTAACAGAATTGCACAGTGCCCTAATGTTACCAACAACTAGGGTGGTGGTTACTGCATGGCAATGCACTGAGAGGCCATCTTCCAGAACCAAAGAGTCAACTCCAGTCTCAGTCCTAGAGAATCTATGGATCCTCACTGGGTTCAAATTATCCATCTCCCTGACAACATCACGGCAAGCAAGAAAGGTTTGAATCAAACTGGCTCCACTGCAGAGCAGGAGAACAAGCTGTGCCATAAATATAAGACTCCAGAGTTCAGAGATGTGCAGTGAAATCAGAAACCATCTTTGGAGGAAATGACAACAAGCAGCATCATTGGATCACAGTAGGGCAAGATGAACGAGGCTTCTAAGAGTGGGCCCAATGCAAGGGCAGGATATAGTCCCCGGATAAAAGACATATTGGATATTAACACTGATTCTGCACCTCCCTCCCCATGAGCCTTTATGCAGTCATTTTTATTAGGAAAAGACAAAGCGGTTCAGACAAAAGTAAAAACTAACTCAAATCTTAGCCCCAAATTCAGAATCCAAATCTTACCTGAGGTTCCAAAAGTGTAAGTTAAACTTCCCTCTCCCCCTCAATGTGACAGCTGAGGCCATTGTGAGCCTTTATACCAACTTGGGAGTGAAACTGAGCGATCTGTTGGCTCTCTTAAATCCTGCCTACTCCAACACTTTTAAACACCAGCTCAGTGTCTCCAAAGTTCCCATTTCCCTCCAGCTTGGGTAAGCCAGTGGGCCACTCCTTGGGCTAGCCATGCAGAAACCTATCTACCATTGGAAGGATAAAGATCTTCAGTGGAGAACAACAAAATACAAAGCCACAGTTTACTGGCTGATAATCCTGACGGGAGCTCAACTGAAGTCAGTAGGAGGTTAAGGAACTCAGCACCTCTCAGGACCTTTGTTGGCAAATTACCATTGTGCTGATCAAATGCAACTCAATTATGCATGTCCTGATAGCTCAGCAATTATACATCCCTCTCTTTACTGCAATAGTTTATATTTACATAATGAGAGCTCAATATACACTTGTAATGGGAGAAGTCACAAAACCTTCCAGTTCCTCTATGCATCCAGGGTGTCACAATCCATTAATAAATCCTGGACTGGGGGAATTCAAAGTGACATCTTGGAAACAAATGTTACCATAATTTATCATCAAAGAGCAATCTACAGCAAAACTAAATGGCTGAAGAACAATTAGGGATGCCTTTAACCCTTCTGGTGCTGGCCTATTTGCATGACACTCATCTATTAATATAGCCTATGACATGCTCTCCCCAGGATAAGGACTGGAAGTGACATCAGTTGAGATATTCAAAGCTACACTGGACAAAACACAGGAAAATACGTTTTAGGGAACAATCATGTTGGCTGCAGGGCTAGACTGGATGATCTAATAGGTATTTTCCAGTTCTCATTTCTGGGATATTCATCAGTGCCTAAACTACCTCATCAAAACACTGACAAAAGTGAAAACCCACAACAACTCAGTTCTAAAGATTCTGTCTGAAACAGTACACAGGGGGTTAAAGCATAACGCTTATCCTCTAAATTGTCAGCCTCCCGATATACGTTAGTGGCAAATGACGACACAAAATAAGCCTTTTCAGTGATTTAGCTGGTCATTATTTCTACGGACATGTGAGTCCTACTGTGATTTAAACCTCCAGGGACAAATGCAAGTGAAATCACACGACTCCACAACTCAATTGTGCAGCTTCCTTCTGATTAAAAGCAGGTGCTGGCTTTGACAGGCTAGAGATGGAGACAATGCTACTTTATTTCTGTCGGCAAAAGGACTGGAGAGTGGGGAAAGGAACCATTTCTACACAAAGTAAGTACGTGTACCATTAAGTCTAAATAAAGGAAAAGAAATGGAACATTGTCTACTCAGCAAAATATTTTATCACCTTGGCTAGGTAAAAGATTGAAATATTTTAAACACTAGGCCCTTGTTTAGTCACCATTCAAGCACAGACATGTGCTACTGTGATTTAAAATGAGATATGCCATCCAAAGATACACACTGGGACCAACTGGGGAGAAGGGAAATTTTTAAAAGTAAATTGTAAATAGTTCCTTTTTAGTCCTACTTAACTCTGAATTAGGCAAAAACTGGACCCTTGAATCCAAGCCCCTTCAAGGCAGTTATGGGGCAGAAAAAGGAGAAGGATGTTCAATTTCAGGCCACCAGAATCAAACTTGCCCTTATGGTTTCAGTTCTAGGTCAGATCCAAAATCAGAAGTGTTACAGTTTAGACCCAGATATGGCTGAAATATCATAAGAATGGCCAGTTTTCAGGAGATTTTGGTCCATGGCAGCAGAAGTTTAATGATAATTGCTCATCCTACCAGATTCCCACCATTTAGGATGGTCAGAAAGCTCACAAGACCATCTGATCCCATGAGATTATTGTTGGGCTGGAATCTCATAAGGCCAGCTTGACATTTTGGGAATGTCAAATCCAAATCTTTGAACCTGAATCCTAACCTTGACACTAGAACTAGCCTGAAACCTCAAACCCAGCCTAAACCAAATTGAGATTGGAGCAATGTCAATACAGTCCAACTCTGTTAAAGCGAGAGGAGACTTTATGGGCAAGGAACTGATCCTATTCACTCACATGTAAATAGCCAGCCACACAGTGTGGAAAATAAGACACTACACTTGTGCCCAGACCATAAGCTCTGCAGAAGGCCATCAGACAGGTCCAGTGTGCATGCATTTGTATCTGGGATTGGTTCAGTGGATGCACTAAAGAAAATTTTGGTCAGGAATTTAGAAAGAGAACTGGGGAGTCTCAATTCCCAGATTCCTCCACTTCTTGTTTCTGGAAAGTATCTCTAAGAGGTGTAGCCCTGGTCTCTCAAGTCAATGGCAGTACTCTCTCAAGTCCAGTACTTCAATAGGGCTGGAATTTCACTGCAGGTTTCTTTAGCTCCTGCAAAAGCAAGATATTTTACAGTTCCCACATCCACACTATTTCTAATATGAAGAGTTTTGCATTTTTCATGTAAGAATTTCAGATTGCTTTACCATAGTGACTATTGTATCCCCACTATTACTATCCCCACTTCACAGCTGATCTCAATCCCAAAATCTAAAGTAGGTTCAAACTATCACTCTCCCATCTTCAATGGATCTCTAGTTTGTGCACAATCTCATAGGAAGTTGCATTGCTCTGTGAAAAACTAAGAATGGCTCCTTAATAAAAACTGCCCTTTGCTTTGCTTACCTTCTTAAAGAGCCTGATGACGTCTTCGCTGATCTGCGAGAGGCGGACAATGACATTGTTCATGAAGATGTCATTCAGGGTAGCATGGTCTCTGCTCTCTCGCCGAGTCTGGGTCAAAACTAGATACCAGCAATTCACCGGGGAGAGGAGGTGCTGATCCTTCCTGGGGAAACATGAACAATTCAAAGAGGAGTTTAATTCACAAGTGGATACTATCAACGATACTGATACAGTCATCTTCCACTGAATAAATCTGCTACTATCCCTTCTGCCTAACAAAATAGGTCTGAACTCAGCCTTGTCACCTTCACTAAAGCCAGTGCAGCATTTGATTAACTACTTGATTGTCATTCATAGCATGTGTTCTGGATTCAAGCTGTTCCTGCTGTGCATGGCTGATTAGAATGAAATGTGAGGTCTCATAACAAATATCCATAAAAGTGTTACTTCATTGGATGCATTTATTATACCCAGAGCTAAATGAATGTGAAACCTCAGATGTGCAGATCTGTTGACGGGATAGCTGGTCATCACATCTCATGCTACCAACATCCATAATCTCCTCACGTCTATGGTGCTCCCTTCCCTCCCCCTGTGGGGACTGGCTCGGGCCTTGCCATGCCCCTCTAGTGGGGCACACCCCACAGTTTGGGCACCAGTGTTGTAATGATATCCAGGCCTTTAAAAAAAGTGTGGCCTGCAAGGGGAGAATTACACTTCAGTAACACAGTGCAGCCTCTCTATATACAGCAAAAGGTGCAAGTCATAGCAGTGTGCCTGATATAACAGGAAAGCTGAATGTATTTCATCAGTGTTCGTAACCAATACAATACATCATAACCTCATAATAGGAGAATTCTGATAATGACCCCTAGGAGTGTCATGGTGAATTGGTGCCTGCCTCGTCTGGTATCTCTAGTTGTCTAGGAAGCAGACACCAGTCAGTTTGGTGGGAGGGTTTCTAACTACACAAATTTGGCATTCCGCTCTTTTTCCCCCCACGCACCAACTTGGCAAAATTTCAGTCAGCCAGTGAGGCAGACTTATAATTTCTGTGTCTAAATCTTCTCTGAATCTCACGCTCCACTTGGCTATTAACAAAGTCATGATTAATGACAATTTTAACGGCAAGTTTGTGCCAAAAATAGAGGGGGGACGTTCCAGCAATGTATTGTCCAACACACAGTCCATCACTTTGCATTCACATGCAATATTTTAAAAAGCTATTCTCGGATGGGGTCCCAAAACGCTTCATCAACATCCCTTGGTTCACACAACCCCTTTGCAAGGTGGGAAAGTATTACTCCATCCACCAGAGACTGATAACCTGAGGCACAGAGAGGTCCTATTCCCAAACCTTCAATTCTCAGACTGATCAGTAGAGTACCAAATTTCAAAGGAAAATATACCCAGGTAATCCAGCCACTGAGACTGAGGTACCTGTATCTGTCCCTAGGTTTGGCTAAAAGCCAATGTAACCCTCTGGTAAATGTGTGTTCCAGGTCCCTCTCTGTGCTCGATCAACAGATGATCACTTGGAGGAGAGGAAGGTGATCAGGAACAGTCAACATGGATTCACCAAGGGAAAGTCATGCCTGACCAACCTGATTGCCTTCTATGATGAGATAACTGGCTCTGTGGATATGATATATCTTGACTCTAGCAAAGCTTTTGATACGGTCTCCCACAGTATTCTTCCCAGCAAGTTAAAGAAGTATGGATTGGATGAATGGACTATAAGGTGGATAGAAAGCTGGCTAGATTGTGGGGCTCAATGGATAGTGATCAACGGCTCAATGTCTAGTTGGCAGCCGGTATGAAGCGGAGTGCCCCAGGGGTCGGTCCGGGGGCCAGTTTTGTTCAACATCTTTATTAATGATCTGGATGATCTGGATGATGATGGGATGGATTGCACCCTCAGCAAGTTCGCAGATGACACTAAGCTGGGGGGAGAGGTAGATACGCTGGAAGATAGGGAAGGGGGTACAGAGTGACCTAGACAAATTGGAGGATTGGGCTAAAAGAAATCAGATGAGGTTCAATAAGGACAAGTGCAGAGTTCTGCACTTAGGAAGGAAGAATCCCATGCACTGCTACCGGCTGGGGACCGACTGACTAAGCAGCAGTTCTGCAGAAAGCGACCTGGGCGAGAAGCTGGATATGAGTCAGCAGTGTACCCTTGTTGCCAAGAAGGCCAATAGCATATTGGGCTGTATTAGTAGGAGCATTGCCAGCAGATCGAGGGAAGTGATTATTCCCCTCTATTCGGCACTGGTCAGGCCACACCTGGAGTACTGCATCTAGTTTTGGTCCCACAGCCCCCATTGGTCTGGAGCAGCGATCGGCCGAACCTGTGGATGCGGCAGGTAAACAAACTGGCCCGACCCGCCAGTGGGAAGTGGCGCAGGCCGAGGGATGTGCTGGCCGCCCTTCCCGCAGCCGCCATTGGCCTGGAGCAGTGAACCGCAGCCAGTGGGAGCCGCGATCGGCCAAACCTGCGGACGCGGCAGGTAAAAAACTGGCCCGGCCCGCCAGGGGCTTTCCCTGAACAAGCGTCGGATTGGCTTTGAAAACCACTGCTCTAGCCTGTTCTTCTAGACTTCCATGGTAATGATTCCTGGATTTTATTCCCTCCAATTATAATGGTAAATTGAGCGTCCAAGACAACTTTCTTGCCAAATCTACTGTTAGTGGTGGCAATAGCCTCCCATAGGTCATTATGTTCTGTCCATTTCCCCTTACAAAGCAAAGAGAAGTCCCTCTGATGCTCTCGACAAGGGTGCCAAGGGAAAACCCCAAGTGCATTGCATCCCTCAAGTTGCGGGAATGAAGGTCCTTCCATTCATGTAATTCCAGCAATTTCAGTGGAAAAAATATGCTGTAAAGTCTATTTTTTATTTTGGCCTGGAAAAGCAAAGCTGCAAACTCCACGCAGTAGTTACATTATTTGCTGTTCACATGCACTCAAGATGACACAGAGAGCTAAGGGTGTCCTGAGGGAAAGAGAAGATGGGAATTCACCCCAAAGTGCTTGTCCTCCTTCAGGCTTCATTTCTACCCAGGCTCCATAGCAGCCCTACCTGTGGAAGCTGAAGGGCTGGTGTATTGAATCAAAGCATGCTCTGGACAATCTGGTTATGCTCCCAACATTTCTCAGGCAGAACCGGCTCTCTACTCACCACTAGTGGAATGAAGCTGCCACCACTCTCCGGAGTGGGAGGAGCAGCTAAATTTCCACCCCAAGATTTCTGCACCAGTTTTCCGCCAGCTCAGCCACACTGACTGTTCTGGCTCCAAACCTTACCCCCTACAGTTTTTTTTTTTGGGGGGGGGGTTGTATCGGATTCCAGCTGCATGGGGTCCCGCTTGCATTTTTTAAAGAGCACAAGAAGAAACCTTTTACCTAATATGGCTGACTAAACTGCCACCCCTGGCGCTATTCAGCGCAGACTGCTGCACTGACAGGATGGCTAAGCCTCGGAGCACTCATGGAAACTGGCAGGGCTTAAGTTCTCACAGACTATTTCCCAGAGCTCAGGGCTTCAGCCCCTTGGAGCACACTGGGGCTCCTGCAGGTTTGAAAATATTTACTGGACTCTGCTCTGATTTAAGTCCTGGAAACTGGACTCCGTCTCCATCGGGCGACAGAAAGATGAAGGGTTAGTAGACTGCAAAACAAAAAGAGCTGTTCTGATCCCACTATGCATGTCCCCTCCTCCAATTCCAGTTAACATTTACAGTTTCAATCAGCCTTCAAATCACCCGAAGACTCAGCTTTGAAAGTGGCCACCTTGGTCATCTCACTCAGGGCCATATATCACCTTTGAGTTGAGCATGCCGTTCCCATTAATTAGTTTACTATGCAAGCACTGAGGGCAGGATGCTTTCACCAAGCTCTAAACTATTAAAAAGACATTTTAAACATACTCTTATGATTAAGTCTCCTCTGTTTAAAAAAAAAAATTATACTGGCCTTAACACTTGAACATTGCTCCTGTCCTGCAGGAAGATTCCCACTGAATAACTAGGTACTATAGCAGAAAAAAAACAAACACCACAGGATGGGAGCATTTTTAAAAAGAGAGTGCCAGAACGCTACACAGTGCCTTAATACATATAATAATGTACACCTCTACCTCAATATAACGCTGTCCTCTGGAGCCAAAAAATCTTACCGCGTTATATCCAACTTGCTTTGATCTGCCAGAGCGCGCAGCCCCGCCCCCCCCCGGAGTGCTGCTTTACTGCGTTATATCCAAATTTGTGTTATTTCGAGTAGCGTTATATTGGGGTAGAGGTGTATTATAGGGGAGGAGGCGTATTATAGGGGAGGTAGTGTAGTTTAATGGAAAACACACAAGACTAGAACTCCGGCGACCAGGGTTCTAATCTCACCTTTGCCACTGGGTGACCATGGCAAGTCATGCCAGTCCCTGCTCTGTGCCTCAGTTTCCCTATCCGTAAAATGGAGATAATGATACTGACCTCCTTTGTTAAGTGCTTAGAGACCTGATGTAAAGTTATTAATATAAATCTTATTAATGAATACAGCCCTGTGAGAAAGGTGATACGTTATATCCATTTCAGAGAGAAGTGAAGCAAGGCATGGAGAGGCAAAGTGACTAGACGGGATCTAAAAAGGAATTTTCCATCTCTAAATTTCTAGGATTCTCTTCTTCATATGGAATAACCAACAAAATGTCATTTAAAGGGCAAAGATGAACCTTTCCCCTAGCCTGCTCCCATCTTAGCCTTGCAGTTATATTAACATAGGGCGATTGGCACCCTCCAGCTGCACTTGCTTGGAACTTACTAATAATTAGACGTTCACAGTATGTTCCAGGGCTTGCTCAGTCCATCCGCCAGATGCTACTCCTACCTCCATCTGGCTGCCAAAACTAATGAACCCGCAATGAGTTGCTTTAACAGCAGTAACAACTGAGATCACCCATCTCCGAAGGATTCAGAGCCATTACGTGCACACATGGGATGGAGGTCTACTTTTAGCTATTCATTTTTGTGATGCTCTACACAGAGCCAGAGTTCTGCTCCAATTTCTAAAAACTTTGGTTTCCACTTTTCATTTGGGTTCTCTCGCACAGCCTCTGGACCCGTTCTATTTCTTCCCAGCAATGACACCAAGCAACATAAGATTCGCAATATTGGACCAGACCCTTACTCTATCAAGTCCAGCATCCTGCCCAAACCTGATGCTTCAGAAGAAGACTGGGGGTGGAGGGCAGAGTAACAGACAGACTGACTGACTGAGGCAAACTGTGGAATACTATACGTGGAGGGGTAGTTTTCTTGTTTGTTTCATTTATTTCTATTAAGCCTACTTCATTTCAGAAAAGATCACAGGGGTCATGCAGTCTGTCAGATTGGACTTCCAACTGTAGAGTGTTGTTGGAGCAAACTTGCTTGCTACAGTGCTTAAAATCAGGTGTTAACACATATAGGAAACATTTCTGCATAATGTGAATATGCCGGTTTATAGTTAAGAGTTACTATCAGCCTAAACCAACTCCCATTGCAGTCAATGGAGAGACTTCCATCCATTTCAATGGGTGTTGGATTGGACCCTGTAAAATGATTGGGGGAATAGCTCAGTGGTTTGAGCATTGGCCTGCTAAACCCAAGGTTGAGAGTTCAATCCTTGAGGGGGCCACTTAGGAATCTGGGACAAAAAAAATCTATCTGGGAATTGGTCCTGCTTTGAGCAGCGGGTTGGACTAGATGACCTCCTGAGGTCCCTTCCACCCCTGATATTCTATGATAAAAGATTAACTCTCACTTGGAGCCATGTGATGCCTATGGGGCACGCACATCAGTACCTGGCCTTGTCATGGGGTGTCCAGCTGTAGATGGTATCCATGTTTGCCCAGAGACTTGAGACCCAAAGCTCAACTACAGATAGTCGAAAAACAGTGTCTGTTTTGTGGGAAATTCTGACATCTGGAAATTTGTTTACATTCCAAATCAGAACCAAAAGTTGACATTTCAAAATCTACGACAGAATGGAAACGCCAAACATTTTCATTATAATATAAAATATAATCCATATTAAATACTACATATAAATGTAAAATATTTAATATAAGTCAAAATGAAATTAAAGAAATGTTTACGTTTTTCAAAATGGCAAAGTTAAAACAAATCATTTGAAAACTTTCCCATCGAAAATTCCTTGATATCAACAAGTTCCCATGAAACATATCAATTTTGACAAGACTGCATTTTCCAATGGAAAACTGATCTGTTGTAAGTTTTTCAACCACCTCTACAGGACACCTCCCTCCTCTCCTTGGGGAAGAAATCTACTGCACAGCTCTTTGGGACAAACCCCCTTATAGAATAAAACAAAAGGATGTGAAAACGAGGAGTCCAGTGGCACTTTAAAGACTAACAGATTTATTTGGGCCTAAGCTTTCATGGGTAAAAACCCCACTTCTTCAGATGCATCAGACCCGTACTCTATGTCCGAAAGAAGTGGGTTTTTACCCATGAAAGCTTAGGCCCAAATAAATCGGTTAGTCTTTAAAGTGCCACCGGACTCCTCATTGTTTTTGTGGATACAGACTAACGACTGCCCCCGATACAAAGGGATGTGGTTCTTCTGCTCAGAGAGAGTTTACAGTCCTGACTGAAGCACAACAATAACAATGGGATAGAATTAGCTCCCACCACAAGATCTCAGGACAGGTAAAGCTGGTGTGACCCCTAGCCATTCCTTCTAATGAAGTAATGGTTTGTGGTACAGTAGTTTGTGTTCGCATAAACTATTGCAATTCTGGAGGGTGACTGGAATTAAACACTGTGGATTAGAACAGTTCTGTGGATGGATGGAGTGGGGAGAACTGAGGGATAAGATAAAACAACATCAGGGATAGAAAGATTGAAAGTGACAAGATGGATGAAAATCCAGAGATACAGGCTAAATCCAGCCCTGCTCTCAGTGGGCACAATGGCACAAAAGTCAATGAAGGTGACTAGTTCATGCTACCGCCAATTGTTACTCTATCAGACCTTCTTACAGCAGGGCTGGGATTGGCCTTTTGTCCAGATTTGTCCCAAGCATATTTGAGTGTCTCAAGGAAAAACCTCCACTGGCAGCTGGCTCTTGGGATGGGGCTGACAGTTAAGGGCGACCCTATATTCTAATGCCTGGGGCTTATTCTTGATGAAAGAATCATTAAAGGGGCTTTTGCACTAATATTTCACCATGGCAATATAAAAGGACATTCCTTCAAGGCAAAAAAGATCTAGCTGATTACGTATTCAAAACCCCAATCATTTCTCCTTCCCTTCCCAATCTCAAAAAATAGTGCACAAGCTGCTGTGGAGACTTCTCACTGCTTAGCCTACACAGGGGCCGTAATTAAGGCTAAGATTATGTCACGGAAGTTGCGGAAGTCACAGAATCCGTGACTTTCCGCAACCTCCATGAGACTGGGGGCCCCGCAGCTAACCAGTCGCTGCTGACAAGGGGGGGACCCGCACCAGCCCAGCTACCGCAGCCCAGCTACCGCAGCCCAGCTACCCCCCACAACTGACCGGCCACCCTTGAGCTGCCCAGCTGCCCCCGCTGGCAGGGGTCCCCCCTGCAGTGGCTCAGCCATCGTGAACAGCTGGGGCCTCCTCCCCCACAGTTCCCAGCCACCGCCACCAGTGGCAGAGGGACCCCACAGCTCCCAGCTGCTGATGACGATGCTCAGTGGCCGCGGACCGGCTGGGAGCCCACCGCAGCTCCCCAGCCTCTGCCATCTCCCTCCCCCCACACAGCTCCCCTGCAGCCACAGGCAGCGGAAAACCCCCTGCAGCTCCCAGCCCTGCAGGGCAGCAGGGAGACCCCTCAGAGCCACTGGGCAATGGGGTCCCTTGCAGCTGCCAGCCGTTGCAGGGAGGGGCAGGATGCTAGACCCTCCTCCCACCCCATTTTGTCAGGGATGTTTTTAGTAAAAGTCAGGGACAGGTCACGGCTTCTGTGATTTTTTGTTTATTTTGTCCCTGACTTGTACTATAAATATCCATGACATAATCGTAGCCTTAGCCATAATGACCAGATACGACATGTAGATTTACTCTACCCTGTGGGACTCCGTGACCAGCTCACATGGATAGTAACATGATTTCTATTAAGGACATTTTAAATACAGGCAGATTTTAGAGCCTCCTTTGTCGAAGGTTAAATACGACTGATTGTGTCACCTATCATGTTCTAAGGGTAGAAAAGCTGGTTCTTGCTCATTGAAAGTACGCTGCATAGCAGCTCAGAGACCTGGAACTGCCTCCTGTTACACTCTTAATTGGAGGACAGTCTCAGACATGTGTATGTGCACATGTCTAATTGAGCAGGGAGCTATTGATTGCATCACTGATGCACCACACTCTCCAACCGCTTGATCAGCGGAGTACTAATGGTGTTGCTTCTGGAAGAAGCAATCTGTGCTCCGAGCTGGCGATCAAGGACTTGCGTGTGATGATGTGAGGGTGAGAAATACAGTCAGTCAATAAGGAGACATAATGAATGCATAATAGTCATCATTATTGAGGACTAGACCATAGTCTGCCCCATACAGCTGCACTGAAGTACAAGTGGGGAACAAGATGCTCTCCCATGCCCTGTTCAGCCTTCCCACATCTCTGCTGCAGGCATGGTGGGGAAAGCAGGGGTTGCATGGCTGAGGCTGCTCCACCTGCACAGCCAGAAGCAGGAGCAGAGGGAAAGGGGTGGGGAATGGAAGGAACTTGGGTTCCATCCCAGAACGCATTGACCCACACAGCTGAGATGGTGTGGAGCGGAGCTAGTCAGAACCAGCAGCAAATTACTACCCCTGGGAAGAAAGGCGATAGTACGGAAGGAATTATGCCTCTCTGGGGCACAACTAATTCCCTGGGCTCTCAGTCCTCTTGGGGTGGTGCAGCTATATGCCACTTCGTATACAGAATGAAGCACAATTTAGCCCCACAGCCTTGCTAGGCTTTAGTGTGACTGCACCCACTCTCTCTCCATTGACTGCGGTAACATCCTATCCCAAGAGCTCATGATGCAGTTCATGCATGTCACTGTATAGCAGTGGTCTCCCAACTTTTTACACACAAGATCACTTGTTGAATTTAAGTGCATCCCAGGATCTACCCCGCCCCTTCACCGAGGTCCCACCCCTTCCCTGAAGCCCTGCCCCTTTCACTCCATCCCCCCCTCTCTGTTACTCGCTCTCCCCCACCCTCACTCACTTTCACCAGGCTGGGGCAGAGGGTTGGGATTCAGGAGGAGGTGTGGGCTCTGGGCTGGGGCCTAGGGGTTCGGAGTGTGCGGGGGGCTCCGGGCTGGGGCTGGAAGCTCTGGGAGGGAGTTTGGGTGCAGGAGCAGGCTCCAGGCTGCGGAAGTGTGTTGGGATGCAGGAGGGGGTATGGGGTGCTGGCTCAGAGGGAAGTCAGGGCTGGGGCAGTGGGTTGGGGTGCAAGAGGGGGTTCAGATGCAATAGGGGGTATGGGGTGTTGGTTCCGGGAGGGGGCTATGGGCTGGAGTGTGGGCTCCCGCTGGGTGGCACTTACCTCAGGCGGCTCCCGGGCAGTAGCGAAGCAAGGCTAAGGCAGGCTCCCTGCCTGCTCCAGCCCCACACCACTCCCAGAAGGGGCCAACGCGCCCCTGGGGTGAGGGAAGGGGGCACATGGCTCCATGTGCTGCCCTCTCTGCAGACACCACCCCTGCAGCTCCCATTGGCCACAGTTCCCCGCTCCCGGCCAATGGGAGCTGCGGAGGCGGTGCTTGCAGCACACAGAGACACCTGCCCACCCACTCCCCGGGGCATGCTGGCCACTTCCAGGAGCAGCATGTTGCCGGGGCAGGCAGGCAGCCTGCCTTAGCAGTAGCCTCACTGCACTGCTGGACTTTTAGCGGCCAGAGATCGCGATTGACTGGGAGAGTCTCCAGGATCGACCAGTCGATCGTGATCGACCAGTTGGTGACCACTGCTGTATATGAGCCCATCCCATTAGCTCCATCCAGACACACTAACCTCAAATTAACCTCCTTTGAAGCATGCTATCACATCCTGCTGTGTGGTAACTTCGGGTATATGCTGACCATCAAGGGGTGGCCACTGCAAGCACATTACTAGGCACTTTACAAAGGTGAATAAGTATTATCACCCCACAGCGTGAACCTTACAGGGCATCATCTCAGCATAATAAATGCAACACCCACACTCCCCGCGGGCAAATGCTTGCCCAGCACTCCAGTTAGGGCACTCGCCAGGAGGAGATGCACATATGACAAAACACCATTGCCGCCAGTTCACAGAGCACAAGCACATTGCTGTAGCCAGTGCTCACGAACTCCTTCCCCTGCTGGGACAGGTATCCTTGATGTAGGGCACAGCAACGTCAGCAAAGCCACCAAGCAAACCAATGGGATTGTACATGTGAATCAATCTATGACCTGTGCATAAACCATGAAAGCCTGTTCCCTAGAGAGTCAGAGTAAATAGATTAAATAAGATTTAGTAATGGGGGAGTAAATGAGATATAGTAATTTAGCCGCACAAGCAACAACTTCTCATGCTGTAATGGAAGAAACATGAGGCTGGAGAAAAGAAAGGGTTTGTAAGGGGCTAGGAATTAGAAAGGTTAAGTGTATCATGCAGGTTGAGGCCCAAGTCCCTAGGATGGGAGCTACACCATGCTGATGGTCCTTGGCCTACAAATGGAATGACACTGGCATCATTTTGGGAAAGATACTTCATAGCTGTGGCTGTCAGAAAAGAGACAGAGACAAACGCTACGGCCAGGGGAGAGAAAGGAAAGGAATTTCCGCTGCAGAATTGCATTGGAAGTACACAGTATGAATATCCTTCTCTCATACTGCACACATTTATATGCAGTTCACTTAGAGTTCAGAACCTGGAAGGCACACATTAGAAAGTGGCATACACTACACAGCATCACTCATGTTCTGCCAAGCGAGACATCCAAGCTAAGACAGGCAGCCAGAGTGAGCTAATCATCATACAGAACACCGGAAATATTGCTGGAGGGAAAACATGAGACCAATTCAAGAGTATGTGCATATTTGGGGCAGCCTCTTTTGTGGTGCCCAACCAAAGATCTTCGGCAAAACTGAATTTGCTGAGTCAATGAGAAAAGAAAAAAGTTAGGAAGTCCCATTTTACAGGGAGTCATTCTTCCAATCATAACCTCATTTTTAAATGGAGCCTTGGAATGATAGTAAAGGCCAGTCAATAACGTTACACACTAAATAGCTTCACCCAAGAAATAGTCTCCCCAGACTCTAAAACTCTGCCTGAAGTTTTTTGCAACCAAGGTTTAGAATGTGGGCTGAGAGTTCACAAGCTGCTTTTGAAAATGTACATGTATTTATACATTCTAAGGCCAGACAGAACTACTATGATAATCTAGTCTGACCCCCTGTATAACACAGGCTTTAACTTTCACCCAATAATTCCTGTTGCATTGAGTCCATATCTTCTGGTTCAGCTAAAGCATATTTTTAGAAAGACATCCGCTTTTAATTTTAAAAAGACTTCAAGTGAAGCAGAATTCGCCACATCCCTTGGTAAGTTGTTCCACTGGTTAATTACTGTTCAAACTGTGTACCTTATTTCCAAGATGAATTTACCTAGCTTCAGCACATTGTGCGTGTGCATTCATGCGCGTGTGCATTCATGCGCGTGTGTAATAGACAAATATTTTAAAAATACAAATACTTTAGTGAACTCAATTTTCAGAAGTTGCCTCCAATTTTGAGTCTGCAAATATCTTCAAATGCAATTTAAAGCACTCTAACCAATAATGACTTGAGTGCATATACAAATCAAGTCCTATAAAATGTACCTGACATTATTGGCACTAACTGAAGTGAAGACACAGAAAATGGAGGCTGAGTTTATGCTCTTTTGGGGGGGGGAGAGAAGAGGAAAAAAATCAAGGTTCACATATTTGACGGTATTGTTTGGAAAAACGAGTTAAAAGAAATGAACTGAAGCAGCAAGTTCAGTGTGACTGTACTGTACAATACCTGATTCTTGATTTCACTTCTCATGACCTGCTGAAAACACAAAACAATGCCACTGTAGCACAATCACTATTAATTTTAGTCAACATTTGGACTTTGCAGCCACAACCAAATGTTAGTTATTGATTCAGGCTCTGGAGCACCCACATGCTCCTGGAAGTCCTTGCTTACTTGAATTGATGGTGTTCTCTGGAGCTGCGGATCTTGGAAGAAAATCGTTCTGCCAGTTTCTCCAGACTCCTGGAGTACTCCAGCTCTATCTCAGCCTTTCTGCGGAAGAACTCCTGGAGGTCCTGCAGGAGCTGCAGCCGGGATTCGGATTGTTGTTCCAGACATTTGAACTGTTCCACCAACTGGGTACGGATTTCTGAACATGCACAAAAAAAGGAGAGAGAGAAAGACGCATTACACAAACAAAATGCAAGAGGCCCTACATGAGATTTGTCTTCACTTGCTTTGCCCCAAGCCTTGCAGTCCTTATTTTCCCCTACTAGAGTAAAACTCCCATTAATGGGCTCAACACCCAATCCAAAGCCCACTGAAGTCAATGGAAGCCTTTCCACTGACTTCCATTGGCACTGGATTGGGCCCTAACCAAAGACTTCAGAATTTGACCCATCAGTCTCAAATGGAACCTTATTCCTTGTAGAATATACAGTATTGCAAGTATATAAGTGGCTGACTTTAAAAGCTGTCCAATTGTCTTAGATAACACGAAAACTGTACCACTATTTTTGTAATATTCGTAGTACTTTCATATTCTTAGTATATTCTTTGTAATATTCGTAGTACTTTCATATTCTTAGTACTTTCATATTCTTAGTACATTGACAAATGTTGACTTCTTAAAGGCTACTACAATAGGAGGCCAAAAACATAACGATGCTCCCCTTCAAATGCAAAGTCCTTATTTTTGTTCATTTCCCCAATATAACTGTTGGGTCATTTAGCATTTCAACTGAATTGTACATTGTGTTTTGGCTGAGAAGTAAGCGAAGGGGAGAAGGTCCAGAAAGCCTTTCAGGCCCTCCAAATTTGCGCTCATAGAACCCTGTGAAAATGATTAGCTTAATGATGATTTGCAGCGATGTGGTCATGTGAGTCTTCAGGACCCAAGTGACTGATATACAATGTATTAAACAGAAATGGGGTTGGGAGAGAGAGAGAATTCTGTTTTTAATGTATCTGTGCCACACCTATCACGATGGTATTTTAACACCTATTATATCCTACATGAATTAATATTCTTTAAGAATTAGATAAATCTGTGCTTTCATCCTGACACTGATCTAGTTCTATCTGTGCTGATAACATCAGCCATATTAAGTAAAATATCCTCTTCGGCAAATCAGAACTATCGGCGAAGTCTGTTTTATATGATGTATCTCCTTTTTATATGCTGGAGAAGTACTGTTTCCTTTTACCATTTTCCTTTTGACAAGACTTTTATCTTGTGCTGTGAAAGATCAATTGCATTTTTTCCAACTCCCACTTCTTAGCCGCTTACATAAATGTAACTGAGGCTGGAAATCTCTTAAACAGGACTGATTCTTGGAAGCTAAGCAAGCAGAATTGGCATAGGGAAAATATGGCTCACTCAACCTATTAGACAATTTGCGTCTCAGCACAAGACAAGCATTATGGCATCTGTGGCACTGGGTGTGGGTCTGAGGAAAACAAACCTTCCCAATTGCTGCTAAAACGTTTGAAAGGTTTATAGCCAAGGATTTTTGTTAATGGTTCTTTAAAGGGGTGAAAAGTCTGGGAAGACTATAAGCAGGAAGTGATTGTTCTTTCTTTCAGAGACTGCAACTATGCTTGCTGCCTGGAGGGAGGGAAGAGCTCTTGAAGGAGAAAACAAAGAGCTTGAAGTGAAAAAAAGAAAGAAAAGAAAAATCAGACTAGATAGCAGGGAACATTTCTTAAGAGTGACAACAATTAGAGCCAGCCACGGAGACTTCTAAAGAAAGCAGCTGCACAATGGAGGCACCTAAAAAAGGAAGCTAGAATCGGAAGCTAAAGATGAAAATGTTTCATGAGATTAGCCTCTGCTCCCTGTCTCATGGGGGTCAAGACTGTTCCCTAAAGGTATGTCTACACTGCAACTGGGAGCATGCCTCCAAACCCGGGCTGACAGACACTTGCTAGCTCAGCACAAGCTTGTGTGCTAAAATTAGTGTGAATGTTGCATGGCATGGGTGGCAGCACAGGCTAGCCACCCGACTACAAGCCTGCCCGACCCAGGCTGGGAGCTCGCTTCCAGCTGCAGTGCAGACATATCCTAAGAGGCCAGAATTTCAAAGCTAGACATACACAACTGCGTGTACCTAAACATACAGGCCTGTAGCCAAGTATACACATGCACGGGGCCAGCTAGGCACTTTATCTAGCATGTGCAGATATCCGATGTGTGTGTTCATATCAGGTGTTCACAAACGTACACAGACAACTGCATGTGCCTAAACCTTCAAAATCTAGTCGTATAATTTCCCCAGTAGGAATGGTGTGAAGAAAATGTCCTACATGATGCAGGAGACAACCTAGAACCATTTTAGCCAAGCCATCTGCAGAAATTTTAAAAATACGGAGGACATTTTTAAAATACATAATTTATTTTTACTGAGATTTGTGTATTGAGATTTTTTTAAAACTCAATCAATTTAGCTGCCTGCATCCAAGTTGAATAGGATGCGTCTGCATATTGTATATTGCAAAAAGCGAATAGCCAAGTACAGCATTAAGCCTGTATCCTCCATATCTTATGTACTGAGCTGGAATTCCTATCTCCTACATTGTCATTCTCGGGTGTAGATTGTGACAAAAGGACACAGCTCCTAGTAAGGGCCGGCATGGCAGGAGCATCTTAGGGAAGGCATTATGACTCAGGGATCCACAATTCCCTGCCTGCTCCTCCATTGCTCTAAAGAGTGCAATAAATCGCACCTGGCCTAATACCAGCACAAAACGACTACAATCACCACTCCCATCCCTTCCCCTTTGTATTAGCTAAGTTCTCCCCTGATTCCAGAGGGCTAGAAATTTACAAAGCAACCCTCCTGCAGTGGCTAACCTCCGCAGCCCAGTGCTTTGGGGATGGAGCCAAGGATCCACACATTCCCTATTATTCCCAGATCACCGGCTTCTTATTCCTCCTTACGCCCCTGAGCAGTCGTGCAGGCTGAGGGGTGATTCAACCCTTAGTCTGTAAACTGCTCAGGCACCAACAATTGTACAGTACAATGGGCCCGGATTCTGATTGCCTCTGGTGCTACTGCAGTATCAATAATAATGTCCAACTCACTACAGAGCTATTTACTCTTAACGTTAGTGAGAAAAACGTAGATTTTTTTTTAAAAATGTCGTAGCCCAGATCCTCAGCCGATATGTAATCGCTGTAGCGCAAATAAAATCAGAGTTAGGCTGATTTATACCAGCAGAGGATCTGGCCCAATTTCTTTTTGCAGGTTTACTCTTTTGAAGTCAGTGGAGTTGCACCCGCAACACCAGGAGTCAACTTGTCCCATTCATCCACAACACAGGCCATATTACATTCCATCATGACAACAGCCCAAGTCACATGGATATCACAAGTCCCAGCCTATCCACTACGCTAAGCGAATCTGAACACACACACACACACACACACACACACACACACACACACGGAGCAGAAATGCAATTTGTCGTTATTGGGAAAAGTGCTGCATCAAGACTCATTGAACTGACTGCCCTGAAATTTCATTTCAACAGCACATCTCAGAGGCTTCATTATCAGCAAAGTGGCACGTTGGCAAGACAGCAAAGGAAGATCGATATTCTGGGATGCTTCTGGAGTTCAAATGCTTTGGCACGTAGAACGTAAATTTGCGGCTTTTTGTTCTGCCAGCACGAACACCACAAAGTGGAAGGGATTTCCAGAAAAATTATATTTTGGTAGAACTAAAATTGAAATGTTTAGCTTCCCTCATGCCTGTCTGTAAGAATCATAGAATATCAGGACTAGAAGGGACCTCAGGAGGTCATCTAGTCCAACCCCTTGCTCAAGGCAGGACCAATCCCCAACTAAATCATCCCAGCCAGGGCTTTGTCAAGCTTGACCTTAAAAACCTCTAAAGAAGGAGATTCCACCACCTCCCTAGGTAACCCATTCCAGTGCTTCACCACCCTCCTAGTGAAAAAGTTTTTCCTAATATCCAACCTAAACCTCCCCCACTGCAAGTTGAGACCATTACTCCTTGTTCTGTCATCTACTACCACCGAGAACAGTCTAGATCCATCTTCTTTGGAACCCCCTTTCAGGTAGTTGAAAGCAGCTATCAAATCCCCCCTCATTCTTCTCTTCTGCAGACTAAACAAACAATCCCAGTTCCCTCAGCCTCTCCTCATAAGTCATGTGCTCCAAACCCCTAATCATTTTTGTTGCCCTCCGCTGGACTCTTTCCAATTTGTCCACATCCTTCTTGTAGTGTGGGGCCCAAAACTGGACACAGTACCCCTGATAAGGCCTCACCAATGTCGAACAGAGGGGAATGATCACATCCCTCGATCTGCTGGCAATGCCCCTACTTATACAGCCCAAAATGCCATTAGCCTGCTTGGCAACGAGGGCACACTGTTGATTCATAGCCAGCTTTTCATCCACTGTAACCTCTAGGTCCTTTTGTGCAGAACTGCTGCCTAGCCACTCGGTCTCTAGTCTGTAGCAGTGCATGGGATTCTTCCGTCCTAAGTGCAGGACTCTGCACTTGTCCTTGTTGAACCTCATCAGATTTTTTTTGGCCCAATCCTCTAATTTGTCTAGGTTTCTCTGTATCCTATCCCTACCCTCTAGCGTATCTACCACTCCTCCCAGGCATAAAGCAAACCTGGCAAGAGCCTTCTGCAGGAAGCTGGGGAGCAGTCATTTTAATTTACCCAATGAAAAAATTAAAAGTTTTCAGCAAAATTTTTCAATTTTGTATGAAAAGGGCATTTCCTGTTGGAAAATTCTTCTAATGAAAAATTTCCCAACCAGTTCCAGGAAACGTCATTTGGCAAGCTCCAGTGCATTCTTAGCAAGGCTGGGGGGCGGCGCGGTGCTCGGCTAGGGGGCTCGGGAGGCGGCGCTCGGCTCGGGGGATCGGGGGGCGGCGCTTTTTTTTGTTGCTTGGGGCAGCAAAAAAGCTAGAGCCGGCCCTGCCCAAAGGAGAGACTAATACAAGGGGATCTTTGTGGCAGGCAATGGGGATTCTTTTTTTAATATCTGCTCTTGGTGTCCCAATGCCACAAAACTCGGAGTACCTCCTGCGATAGGGTAGCATCCTGTCCTTACACTGATTTCAATGGGAGTGAAAGGCACTCAGTGTCCTGCAGGAAGTGGCAGGATACGGCCCAAAATGTAGCTCTTTTGTGCTTTGCTGACTGGATCCCTCCGTGCCTGCAAGCAGTAGCTGTACTTTCTAGATGTACTGAGTCCAGACTGTATCGTGTTAAAATGTCACAGACTGCATAATACCAGAGGCACAGCCTAAACTCAAAAGGAAATAAACAGACGTGGGTTAGGAAAGTTGCTACTTGGGAACATCTGTTGTTTGATGGGCAGGCTGGGCTTTTTCCCTGGGGTTAGCATGATAGATCACGAATGACTACAACGGCCACAGCAATCTAAAAAATACTATCCAACATACAGAGCATGACATCATTATATCACCAAAAAGGAAGCTCAATGATCTGTACCAAGATAATACAACAATATCATTTCAACATCTCAAACAACATGAGAGTGAGCCCACAAGCATGCACATGAGCGTGTGTGTGTGTGTGTGTATATATTTGTATGCCAGTCCTCAATCTTTTTGAAGTATCACGAAGTCATAGTACTTTGTAAGGCTGGGACAATATCCTATCTTAATCCTATTAGGATAAGATGATCAACAAGAACAGCCAGTTTGCCCTACGTCACTAGTACTGAATGCATCCCAGTCTAGCTGGCTTTGTTTCGTATCGCTTACCAAACACAAGCTAAGAGAGCTTGCCACCACTTCTGCTTCTGGTGCACTGCCCAGTGTTACTGGAGGGTTATGGTTTATCAAAAGAACACTCCTAAAAGTTTCATAGAAAACTTGACTTGCCTTTAGTGGTGGCCACAGTAAAAAGCCTCCAAAATCAACATGCATATATAACATATGGAACAATTCCTGGGCCTCAGATGTGCTTGAAATAATTAGACACAGAACCAGTTAGGATGACCATACATCCTGTTTTGGCCAGGACAGTCCCCTTTTTAAGCCCTGTCCCAGATGTTCCGACTTTTTTGGCAAATTTGGACATTTGTCCGATTTGCTCTTGCCAACCGACCAGTTTTGCCAAAAAAAGTGGAGTGCACCTCCCTAGGGGCATGAAGGAACATTCAGGGTTACCACCTGGCTGGTATTTGTCCGGCCTGGCTGGTTTTCTTATGGATTCTTCCAGTTGTCAGGAAAATAATTTCATCTCCCAGGGGTTATTTTACATGCATCTAAAAATTTGCATTAGCATCACAGTTCACTGGGATATCCAATGTTAAAACTTCCGGCATCCAGCTGAAGATGCTGCAGTGTTCCCACTTCCGCAGTTTAAGCGAGAACAGATCAAAACTGTTGAAAATACAGTAGCTGTCTGCCCACCAACACGCAAGCGCATCGTGTGTGTGTGGGGGGGGGGTTAGGTCACTATAAGTGGCTGTTGAAGTGGGGTTTGCAAAATTGCCTTGCTGTTGGGGTTACAATGGGCTTGCCTTGTGTGGGGGAAAGAGGGGAGGGGTTGCTGGGTTTTTTTACATTTCACCCTAGGTGCCAGGGCTTGGGCTGTCAGCCCCTGGGGGCAGGGTGCCTCTGGCTGTCAGCCCCAGGCAGGGGACGGGGGGGGCTCAGGCAAGCCCTGCACAAATATCCAGTTTTCCCTTTAGGAAATATGGTCACCCTAGAACCATGAAAAGCTCAACATGTCAGCATATACACATTTAAGTCACCTCATACCAGCAATTTATTATTCGTCGCTGATCTAAGAGGCGTTTCAACAAGATTGCCCACTTTCACCCCTACCAACTGGTGTTTAAAGAAGAGTGTATGGAGAGCAAACAAGCACTAGAGAATTTGTATCAGGTGGTATTATTTATGCTTGTCTAACTCCCCACCTAATGATCTGCCACTAGGCTGCAAAGAAAATCCAAGGAGCTACAAAATCAAGTGTGAGAGCAGCCTCTCTTGCTTATGCCTGTGACCTCTTATGGTGAATTAGTAACAATCTCCAGGAACACCTACGCTCTCTATTTCTGTACATAGTTGCTGGGAACCTGCTCTTTTTTTTTTTTTTTTTTTTTTTTCTTCTTCAAGTTGCTGCTCACTGGCCAGCTAGAAATTACAAGTTGAAACAGCTGTTTTGACAGATGTGCACATACAGCTACTGGTGCATCTGCAGTACATGCCACAGCCCATTTGTTTGACTTAAGCTGGTTCATTTGAGAAGGTCCACAGCACAGTCAAGCAGCTTTTCTAATTTCTGTTCATGTATCTCCTTTTCTCGGGTTTCTGCTGGAGCAGGGAAGGGATGGTCTATCTCATGCTCTGGTTGTCTGGAGAAATGTTGGTGGACCAATATTTGTTTCAATCCTGCAGCCTCTCATTTTCTGAGTAACTTCTGTGGGGATCCAACACCCAACCCAGACATTATTGGGCATCACTGCTGTCATGTTCCTGTACCAGATATGGACTGGGCACAGAGCTTGCTTATACATACCAGATGTGTTCATAAGATCCTTTAACGCTCTGCCAGGTATGGCTGACGTTCATTTAAATAAAGACTTTTATACACAATGCCACCTAGTGGTTGAACAGTATTATGCAGTTTAGCATTCCATTACATCTCTCCCTTTAAGTTCTACATTCCTATCCTTTACAATATTTACACTATCACGTTGTCTTTGAAGTTCAGTACGTTTGAGTCTGTTAAATGTCTCTGAATCGTACTGATTTTCAAATTACATGACCTAAACACATAAACTTGGTCATCTGGCTGTCCATTAGTTGCAATGACTGGCTGTGGTTGATTTGGAATCCTTGAGTTGTCTTCTTGTTCCGCGTTTACCCTGTTGTCTGCTCTCTTTCTGAGGAACAAACTGTTGATGTTGATTGTTTCTGTTGAACTCTCCACTGTCAGTCTTAATCACATATGCTTTGGATGCTTTATGTTCACAACAGCTGGAGTTGTCCATCCTTTTTCTCCACCCAATTTGACATGAACATGGACACCAGCTTCTAGACCTGGCAATTCTCTGAGTGGCATCTGTTCTAAAAGTGTTCATAAGCTCTTATCTTTATCTGATTTGGCGACTCTCTTCACGTCTGGCCACTTTGGAAACAGGTTTTTTTCCCCAGAGTTGGAACAGTAGTTCTGAATTGCCTTCCCTTCAGCAGTTGTGCTGCACTATCTCTAGTAGCCGCTATTGGTGTTGATCTGTAACTCAGAAGAGTGAGGAATGGATCTTCCTGCTGCAGGACTATTTTTTTCTTTTTAGTCTATCTGTACAGTTCTCTTGGCCTCCCCATTTGCTTATAGATAATAGGGGCAGCTATTAATATGATCAGTCATATTTCATTTGGAATTATTTAAATTCTCCTGCAGTGAATTGTGGTCCACTGTCCACAATATGAGTCAACTCCCTGACTGCTTTGGTATGGCAAACAACTGCAAAATGTCTATATCTCATGCATGTATTACACCGTGCACCTATGGCTGGATATGCATCATTTCTTGGGATATGATTCCTTCCTCACCTTGTGCATGTAGGTTGGAATTTGTCTCTCTTAGCCTGGGAGTTCTCTCGCCTTGCCTCAGGGGTTTTTGATAATGACTTTTAACACTCAAGAGTCTGTTTTTAGCTTCTAAGCTAGTTTCAGGTTTGTCAAGTTGGTCCTGGCTTTTGTTCTGTTTGACTGATTCTGACTCTTTTGATAACTGTATAGCTATGACTAAGGTAAATTTTTTCTTAAATTGTAGCTGCTGTGAAATGTTTTGAATCTGTTAACCCAATAACCAGCCTGTCTCTGTTATTTTGGGGAATTCAAAAAATGAAAATGTCAGTTTTCAGATAATGTCTGCAGAGCTCATATAAAACGTGCAACATTTTTCCCTGGTTCTTGAATTCTTCTGTTGGAAACATGCTCTTGCATCAACCACATTTCTCTGAGGTATAACGTATACATCACAGAGTCATCTTTGTGCCTGTTTTCAGTAAAGTCAAAGGATTTAAAGGACATACTCTGCTAGCTTCCCCATAGCATAAATGGAAGATGATACCTGTACATCTCCAGTGTCTTTGTGCAGCTTGGTAGCAATGTGAAATCTTGCAAAATATTGTTTCCAGTCTCTTCATTCTGAAGGTTTGTCAAAGCTGAAGTTCTCTGGGGCACTGAAAAGTGGCATGCGGGTGAGATCCTGCAACCTTTGTTGATTTGTTCCTTCTGTTTGCAACTTCTGTTGCTGTTTTTCGTTTACTCCGGACTCCATGTCACGTTCCTCTGTGCCAGATATGGACTGGCCACTGAGCTTGCTGACATATACCAGATGTGTTCATCACAAGATCCTTTAATGCTCTGCCAAGTACAGCTGAGGTTCATTTAAATCAGGTATTTTACATAGTGCCACCTAGTGACTAAATAGTATAATAGCTTAGCATTCCACTACAACCACTATTGACTGGGATCATCTGGACAAAGCCTACGTCAGGGGTCTCAAACACGCAGCCTGCGGTCTCAAACAGCAGCAGCTCCCAGTACCCCCAGAGTTGTTTCCTGTGGCCGCCAAGCTCTCCTCCCCTGCCGCCCCCAGCGCGCCGTGTCCCCACTCCTCTGCCTACCTGCAGGCGCTTCCCGCCACCAAACAGCTGTTTGGCGGCGCTTAGCACTTTCCAGGAGTGAGGGGGGAGGAGGCGGAGGCGGAGAAGAGGCAGGACAGGGGTGGAGATTTTGGGGAAGGGGTTGGAATGGCGGCGGGGAAGGGGTGGGAAGAGACGGGACCTCATGGAAGGGGTGGAGTGGGGGCAGGGCTGGGGGGGCTTTTGTACCTTTATATGAAAAGGTGTCAGTGATGTGGCCCTCCAGTCAATGTACTAGTCCTTATGTGGCCCTCCTGGTGATTTGAGTTTGGGATCCCTGGCCTATGTGATCAATTTCCTGCAACTGGAAGGTGTAATTAACGACAGAATTAAGTCCTTCCTGTCTTACTCTTTCGACCCTTCAATTTTGGGACTGTCTACAGGTATCTGGGGTGACAGATTCTCTTCTTTCCTGACTCTGTTGACCTATCATCCAATAACCTCCTTGACATCAACAGTAACCAAGTCTTACTATCTCTCATTAGTGTAATTCCCAGTACTATTTCCACTTACATTATCCTCTGACTCTCAATAACAAGGACCTAGGGCAAATATCATTGAGAAAGTGGCAGGCGACTTTAGATTAGATAACCTTTTTTATTTTTATTGTTTTAAGAACTATTTGTTTCTCCACATCTTGCTCATCAGCACAGTTTAAACCTATGGTCTCCAGCACCGAAGTCGTGTGCCTCTACCACTTGAACTGGTAGCAGCAGCGCTCTCCTGTCCTCTATGTGGACTAACCATGTGAAGTAGACGTGACACACACAGTGCATACGTGTGTTTTTTTTTTTAATCTAACCTTGGCCAGGTAGGACTGGCTGAGGACAGCTCCAATGGCAAATATAAAGGAGGGTTCTGTATGTGCGAGAACAGCAGGAGATGCAGTAAAACACTGGATGTAGGTCACCACTAAGAAAACAACTAAGTGAAAGCAGAAAAAAGTTTCACTGTGAATGGAAATTCTCACTTGAAATTGCCTCTATGGCTCCTGAACAGATATATTATTAAACAACAATACTGCAAAGAATAGTCAGACATTCAGGAAAAAAAAGACTCCCAAATATACTGTATACTGCTGAGAGATGAACTTCCTGTTCACAGCTTTATGGACAATTTTCAAGCCATTAAAATTCTTGAGAGCCCTGGTAAAACATCTTTGAGGAGACTAAAATGGCCATTACAATAACCAGAAAGAGAGTTTGATCTTTTTCAATAATACCCTTTAGATTGCAAAGATCTCAAAAGTGTGAACTTTCTTAAACGCCTGGCAGGTGAACTGTAAAAGCTGCAAAGAATGTGGAGGAAGAAGGACACCTACAGAAACCTCATTATCAGCTAACATAATGTCTGCAATAATGGAACTGGAGGCTGCGGGCTGAGCAACAGTCACGAAAAAAGCAAAAGATCCTGGAAAACAGTGAACACACTGAAAAAAGAAAAGTAACCCCGAAGTTAATAAGGCAGCTTACGTGGAATCCTCCTTGTGCTGAACAGAAAAGCAAGCTCATTAGTGCAGTCCAATCATATGTACTCTACTTGAAACCATTTTAAGTTGCTGGCTCGCATTAGTTACAGGACTGGAGATTTCTTCTCTAGCAGTCAATGAAGTAGACTCAAAATGGTTTTCTTAAAACAACTTTCACTTTGGTCCATTCATTATACCATGTTCTCTTCATAGCACCATCCTTAGGAGGGCAAGCGAGATCCATCGTAGGCTTTGTAGGAGAGTAGCCAGCCACCTGCTTTAGACTCCTGCCTCTCTCTCTCTCTCTCTCTTTTTTAAAATGATTACTCCAAAAGAACTTTCCCCTCTGCTTCTAGCACCCAACATACCCAACTGCTAGCCAGACCCCAGAGCAGACTCTTCCTAGAGCACCCTGCCTGGTAGCTGAGCTCACTGCATGCATGTGTCCTGCATATTACTGCAACCGAGACTGGAAAGCAAAACGTCATGGTCCATGCAGGGCAGGTCTATTACATGCTGCACAAGGGCATGTCAAGCTTCCACCTGCCCAAGCCAATAGGAGCTGTGCTGATCTTGCCTCATCAGAAAATTGCTCTGTGTGTCTTTTGCATGAAGAATCCTCCTGGTGTCATAACTAATTGTAATGAAATTTAGTATATCTGAGCACCAAGGAAAAGAAAATAGGTAGAGAGGGGTTCAAAACCAACACCTAGATGTGAACAACCCCTGAACTTTGGGAAATATTCAGATCTAGACTCAGTTCAGCATTTGACAGCTGGCTGCTGTATCCATAATGGGCACAACCAAAACTCAGACTGAAATGACTCATTACTGCTACCGTTCTTTCTTATACAGCACTGACCTTGATGAGAGGCCAACAGAACAATACATCCATTGGATATGAAATAACGTGTCTATACCTCAAACCTATTCAGTACACTTCATTTATTCAAACAACACCATTTCCAAATCCTGAAAGGTGTCCTGATAGAGTTAGCTGTGCATGCATTGCCCGTGCTACCCCCACTTCTCATCCTCGCTCCCATCTGACCCACATCTGATGTAAAACACAATAATGCTACAAACAAGGATCAGTAAAGCAAAGAGTTTCTAGGATCAGAGGCAGACAGTGGCTTGTAATTGAGATGAGCTCTGCATAGCTCCCACCTCAGTCAGGGAGAGGCTGCTTAGCCAGACAGACTCCCTCGTGACTTACCTAGGGCATCTGCTGCCTACACAAAATGAGAATACCAGCTCATGTCTCAGCTGCAGAACACACAAAGATCTACTAGATCAGTGGTTCTGAACCAGGAGGTACGCAAGGGGTACATCATCTCATCTAGATATTTGCCTAGTTTTACAACAGGCTACATAGAAAGCACTAGCGAAGTCAGTACAAACTAAAATTTCATACAGACGATGACTTATTTATATTGCTTTATATACTATACACTGAAATGGAAGTAAATAATCTGGAATATAAATATTGTATTTTAAAATTCTATGGTAAAAATGAGAAAGTAAGCAATTTTTCAGTACTAGTGTGCAGAGACATTTTTGTCCTATGTCTGGTTTTGTAAGCAAGTAGTTTTTAAGAGAGGTGAAACTTGGGGTACACAAGGCAAATCAACCACCTTAAAGGGGTAGAGCACTCTGGAAAGGTTGAGGGCCAGCCACTGTACTAGATGAAGGGGAGCTCATTTGAGGCACATAAGCTATGCCACAGACACCCGATTTGTGATTAAAAATAAAAAAAAACTAATGGCTACTAAAGGATGAAAAAAAGCAAACAAAATGCTGATTGAAAATGATATCTCAGAACAATCAATATCAGAGTGTTTTGGTCTTTATGCTAGCAAGCAATTCCTTTCTACCTCATCTTTCATTATGAAGGCTTCCAGGGCAAATATCTGCATATGCCACAGTCTGTGTACACAAACACACACACACACACACTTTTTTAGATATTGGCATAGAAAGTAAGCTTATTAAGTTTGCGGATGATACCAAACTGGGAGGGATTGCAACTGCTTTGGAGGACAGGGTCATAATTCAAAATGATCTGGACAAATTGGAGAAATGGTCTGAGTTAAACAGGATGAAGTTTAACAAAGACAAATGCAAAGTGCTTCACTTAGGAAGAAAAAAATCAGTTTCACATATACAGAATGGGAAGAGACTGTCTAGGAAGGAGTACGGCAGAAAGGGATCTAGGGGTTATAGTGGACCACAAGCTAAATGAGAGTCAACAGTGTGATGCTGTTGCAAAAAAAGCAAACATGATTCTGTATTAACAGGTGTGTTGTGAGCAAGACACGAGAAGTTATTCTTCCGCTCTACTCTGCTCTGGTTAGGCCTCAGCTGGAGTATTGTGTCCAGTTCTGCGCACCGCATTTCAAAAAAAGATGTGGAGAAATTGGAAAGGGTCCAGAGAAGAGCAACAAGAATGATTAAAGGTCTTGAGAACATGACCTATGAAGGAAGGCTGAAAGAATTGGGTTTTTTAGTTTGGAAAAGAGAAGACCGAGAGGGGACAGGATAGCAGTTTTCAGGTATTTAAAAGGGTGTCATAAGGAGGAGGGAGAAAACTTGTTCACCTTAGCCTCTAAGGATAGAACAAGAAGCAATGGGTTTAAACTGCAGCAAGGGAGGTCTAGATTGGACATTAGGAAAAAGTTCCTAACTGTCAGGGTGGTTAAACACTGGAATAAATTGCCTAGGGAGGTTGTGGAATCTCCATCTCTGGAGATATTTAAGAGTAGGTTAGATAAATGTCTATCAGGGATGGTCTAGACAGTATTTTGTCCTGCCATGCGGGCAGGGGACTGGACTCGATGACCTCTCGAGGTCCCTTCCAGTCCTAGAATCTATGAATCCACCACTGAAATGGAGCCATCTCTGGAATGAAACACAGAAGCTTAACCCAGAAGCACAGCAACTCTGCCCAACTGGTTTTGTAACTGAGAAATACCATACTCTGTTGCAGGGGTTCTCAACCTTTTTCTTTCGGGGGCAAACAGGGGGCCCCAGGAAGCTAAGTTGCTCAGGCTGGGTGGCAGGGCTTGGATCTTTAATGACCATGTAGGGGGACTTTGGATTTCTGCCTTGGGTCCCAGGAAGTTTAATGCCGGCCCTACTTGGCGGACCCCCTGAAACCAGCTCATGGCCCCCCAGGATGCCCCGGATAGGGTGACCAGATGTCCCGATTTTATAGGGACAGTCCCGATATTTGGGGCTTTGTCTTATATAGGTGCCAATTACCCCTCACCCCATCCTGATTTTTCACCCTTACTATCTAGTCACCCTAGGTCCAGACCACTGTTTGAGAACCACTGCTCTATTGGAACTGCAGCAGAAATTTTGGTAGGCAGAATTTAGTAACCATAACTGAAAGCTGGCCCAGGACACCACCCCAGTAGGCTAAAGTCCCAACTTGGGGGGGGGAGGAGGAAAGAGTCATGAGATTTTTTTATGACCATAAGTATCCAGCACATCAATTTTAATCTCATTAAAAAAATTGTACCTCAGCATTCCTTACATCATGCTCATAAATTCATAGACTTTAAGGTCAGAAGGGACCATCATGATCATCTAGTCTGACCTCCTACATATTGCAGGCCACAGAACCTCACCCACTCACTCCCGTAATAGACCTCTAACCTCTGGCAGAGTTACTGAAGTCCTCAAATCATGGTATAAAGCAGTGGTCCCCAAATTTTTCAGGGTCACATACACCCCTTTATCCCTGTTTCCCCCCCCCAAGAGCCAGGGCCATGGCTCTAGGGGGCACGTGTACAGGGGTAAGGGGACCGAGGGTGGGGCCGCAGCTGGGGGTAGGCCTGCAGCTGGGGGCAGGGCAGGGCTGAGTCGCAGCAGGGGCCAGCAGCCGGGGCCACGGTTGAGGGCTGAGGCTGGGGGCGGGCACAGGGCCAGGCACCAGGACTACAGTTGGGAGCAGGGGCGGAACAGAGCTGGGGTATGCTCCCTCCCCATCTCCTGTGGGGACTGGCCTTGGACCCCACCGCACACCCCCTCCCAAACTTTCCTCCGCGTCCCCTAGTGGGGTGTGCCCCACAGTTTGGGGACCACTGGTTTAAAGACTTCAAGTTAGAGAATTCACCATTTACACTAGTTTAAACCTGCAAGTGACCTGTGCACCATGCCACAGAGGAAGGAGAGAAAAAACCCCATGGTCTCTGCCAATCCGACGCAGGGGGAAATTCCTTCCCAACCCTAAATATGGCAATCAGTTAGTCCCGAAGCATGTGGGCAAGACCTACCAGGCAGATACCTGGGCAAGAATTCTCTGTAGTAACTCAGAGCCCTCCCCACCTAGTGTCCCGTCTCTGGCTGCTGGGGATTTTTGCTACTGGCAGTCGCCGATGGGCCACATGCCATTGTAGGCAGACCTGTCATACCATCTCCTCCATAAACTTCTCAAGCTCAGTCTTGAAGCCAGTTAGGTTTTTTGCCCCCACTGCTCCCCTCGGAAGGCTATTCCAGAACTTCACTTCTCTGATGGTTAGAAATGCTAGGGCCTTGCTTCCTTACTGAAACCATAAGAAGAGACCACCTACTAATTCACCTCTGCCTCCAAATTCCTGGGTTTTTCCTCTTGGAGGCCTCCTATCCAAATAATGACAAGACCAAAGCCTTATAAATTATTGTAATCTGACTAGATCATAGCCTGAAAGAGCATACCTTCCTCAGATGTGGCACTTCTGGCATATTATTGTGCTCCTATTCTACCCATCTGCTTTTGAAGCCAAGCATTTTGTATATTACACATTTTCAAGGATTAACAATGGCATTCACTAGAGCAGAGAGTGGCAGAAAGTAATTGCCTCAGAATAAAGCCCCCTACAAAAGCACCACTGGTATCTTTGCAAAGGTACAAAAATACTAGTTTCAGAAAATATTTTTAAAGTCTTTGCATTCTCCTGCTGACAACAGTTTCCTTCCCACATAAGACCAATGGTGATTTCATTACATCCCATATGGATTTTACATTCCCGTTCCTGCTGATGTCAGACTGGGTTTGCTGAACAGATCCCTGCTTTGCTGAGCAAGCTTGGTGGATTATTTTAACATTATCTCCAATTTTGCCTTCCAGGCTGCCCTAACACAGAGGATTACAACCCAAGGTGGCTGCTGCAACAGTCCTTAACAACAGGAGCAGTGCCTTGACATATGAATGGTTTTGATGGTGCGTCTCCCATCTGTTCTCTTTCTCACCTTTTCTTATTTCTTTGGAGGTTTGGGCAGCTGTAGTTTATTTGATCTTTCTGTGCAGCATCAGGATTTCTCCTTAATCCTCACAGAGCTCCCTCATTGCTGTTCAGACTAACACAGAGAATAGAGCACATTCTCTAGGACGTTGTTAGCTTTTACTATCCCCCACAAGTAAGTGGAGTTAACAGATTAGGTCTCACCTGTGACAGGGGGCCACCGGCCTGTGTTGGGAGTGGTGTGGCTCTATGAAATCCTTACTGAACCTCCCAGGTGCCCATTGTCTCACTGGCAAAGAGTGAAGCTGAATGCAAGTTCAACATGTGGAACTTTAATAAAGCCTGTGCACTGTTCCAGAGGCAAAGCGTGGGGGGGAAATGCAGGGTCAAGTGCCTCTCCCCCATACTGGCCTGCCGGGGGCAGGGAGGGAGAAGGGCTCTGTCATGGGGTAGGAGGAGAAACATGGGGCGGTCACTTGTCCACCCCTTTTGATTGTGCTCCCCCCCAGTATGGGGAGGCACCAGTCGTCTATACACTGCTCTGTTCATGTGGCTGAGCCACTTCCAGTCTAACTCCCCGCATTTCCTGTTCCCGTCAACAACGCTCCCTCTGACTCCAGTTCCACCAATCATGATACACCCACTGGTATCTCCGTCACGGGTACAGCACATGGCCACCCGCACACCCAGGAATCTCTGCTGGCCAGTGCTGGAAGGGAGGAGAGTGAGGCCATGGGCCCACCTCTTCTTTGCCTTGCCTCTCCTCCTCTGCCCACACGAGCAGTGTCTGAAGGGAACATACGGACTGCCACTGTGCCCCAACAAGGAGAGGGAGGCGAGGGAGCTCCTTGCCTCTGCCACTTAGTCATCCACATCATGAACAAGCACAATTTCAATCTCAATCAACAGAAGCACCTTCATTTCCCCTACTCTAATGATGTGTCACTTTGGCATTTTCTAGGTTCCTTCTAGAAGTTCACCCAGGTCAGTTCCATCCAAGTACACGGAGGCAAAGGTCAGTATCGCAGCCGGCTAATTGTGACCCAAAAGGCACTTGGCTCTGAGCAGCCACACAATTAATGGGCACAGCCAGTGACCCCTAGAGTTTTTGGGGCATTTTGAACAGGAAAAAGTTTGTAGAAAATAAAACTGAGGGTTAGTGGCACCCGTAATGCTGAAGATAGAGGCAATAAACACAGGGGGAAAAGGACATCATTTAGTGCTCCAGAGGTTTCTGCATGTCACTCATTCACTCAAACACAGCATCTGCAGAGGCCTTCATGGTTATTTTCCTGCTGCCATAGCTACTTTCCTGCTGCCTTTAACACTCACCCTCCTTTCAATTAAAAATGAGCTAGTGGCTCTTAAGTTATCTTCAGATAACAAAAAGATCCAGCCAAGCAGAGAAGGCTTCTTCGCTCAGTGCCTGCTGCCTAGGGAACCTGCAGGAGAGTTCAGGAGGGCATGCGTTCTCCCTCACGCTCATACACTGGAGCAGACAGCCAGATGTCCTTGTGATGGAGAAACAGCCATTTGCTGCTGGAGAGGCTCATTCCAAATTCCCAATTTCCTCCCACTCCAATTTAACCTTATGCCAGCTTTCTACTAACCGGCTGCTCCACTTAGAACACAAAAAGGCCAGATCCTGAGCCTGTGTCAAATCGACATGCCTTCCTGGAAGTCAGTGGAGTTCTTCCAGATTATACGCACTGAGGATCTGGCCCAGCAGTCAACAAAGATTAAGCAAACAAAGCCCCACCATTAGCAGCGGTGTCTTCTGGACAGCTACAGTGTGAGTTTCATCAGTTACTGGGGGATTAATAAGCCTTTTATTATTACTATTTATTATCGATCACATGCCAATTATATTCCGGATGCTACACAAATAGGAGGCAATTTCTGCCCCCAAAATCTGGAAGACAGATAGAAAGACAAGGAAACCCCAAAGGAAGGAGTCCCATCAAAGAATGTATTTGTTTTGTCTCACGTAATTGAACAGGTTGACCTGATTTTCAGGTATTGGGTTTGTTTGCCTCATGAAAGAGGTGGGTCTTTAGAAAGGGCTTGAATAAGGGGCAGACTCAACACACAGCAAACTGCGAGGGCCTTCCATTCAAAGTCTACCTGGAAAGCGATGAGCCCCAAAGAAAAGCCTCTAAACCAGCAGTTCTCAAACTTCATTGCACCACAATCCCTTCTGACAACAAAAATTACCACACAACCCCAGGAGGGGAAACTGAAGCCTGAGCTCGCCTGACCCCACCACCCCAGGCAGGGGAGCCAAAGCTCAAGCCCTAGCACCTTGGGCAGGGGGGGGAAAAGGAGGAGGCACATGGCAGGAAGCCTAAGCCCCACTTCAGCGTCAACCCCAGGTGGTGGGGCTCAGGCTTCGGGCAGTGGGGCCTGAGCTTTGGCACCAGCCCAGGACCCCTGCAAGTCTAACACCAGCACTGGCAACCCCATAAAAATGGGCTCACAACCACTTTGAGGTCCCGATCCATAGTTTGAGAGCCCCTAAACAACTCAACTGTCAGCAGCGGATGCTTTATGAATCCACCATCGTTAGCTCATTCGCTCCTGGCTCTCTCAGATCAGTTGTGCAACTGTCATGCATATCTCATTTCAATGGGACATCAAGGCATACAATCAGCACCAAAGCAGGTGCATTTTACCCAGATGTATTAGGAATATTCAGCAACGGGGACAGCAATTAAACAGGAAAGCCAGGAGTTAATTGGCTCTTCAGCTGCCAACCAAAGTACAGCGCGATCCCTTTGCAATGCAGACTCTGAGAGATACTTCAGACATCATCAGCCATTGTTCTCTACAGAAAGCAATCCCATGTGCACCAGCGAAGAAAAATTTACAGCAAATCATTTGGAGGGAATGCAACACACCTCAAGTCTACACCTTCTCGGTGCCACTATTATTTGAACCATACAACTTCCCTTTCCCTACATGAAGCAGAAAACTAGAAACCAGAAAGCCCCCAATAGTATATTTTATCTTGAAAATCAGTACTTATAGGCTGTGAGACAGTGCAGCATTTTCAGAGGTCATGGTGAGGAATAATTTGAAATTTAAAGCTACACTAATGGACTTTGACAAACCAAAAACTACTGAACTATTGTATGAGGCTTGGCAGGCATTTGCCAAAAGTGGGAAGCAAAAAACAGAACAAAAAATGTTGATCTGGTCAAGTTTTCAGTTCTATTTGGTTAAAATTACTTCATAATTTATCTCACGGGGCTAGTTTTATCATTAAGTCATGCAATAGAACCAACTGGAGAACAAAATGAGACATTCTGCAAACAAACAAGACAAAGCCCTCTCTACTTCATGTTTCCTTGAACTGCATTGGACAACAGGCTTTAAAGATTTGCTGCCCCTTCCAATAAACAAAACCAAAGTACTTTCCTTCATACACAGTTTTGTTATTACTTTAAATGCAGAGGCAGAGAAAGCAGAAGCAATTATCCCTTAGTATTATGTACTGAGATGGCAGGAGCAGCATGGAACGACAGCCCTGGCAAACTGACGCAGAGAAATAACATTTGAGATAGATTACAGAACTAGTGGCAACACATTCTGAAATTTTCTAAAACAGCCAACTCTCGGATATTGAGGGAAGTGGCTTGTTCAGGGGGATCTTAATGGGCCACAGATTCTTTCATCTCTCCATCATCACTCGGAATCCAACCTAGATTGGGAGGCTTTGAAAGCAGATATCATCCAACCACTGACTTTTGTAAAATGCAGTGTTGGACCCAGTCCAATTCATAATAGATGAGTGTCCATGCCAGAGAAAACTCCATGTATTTATCCATCTACATTTTTATGTCACACTCATCACTATGGTACCTGAGCATGTTAGAATTGATCTAATTTTCAGAGGTGCTTGGCAGACACTGAAGTAAATGGCACCTCGGGGCGGGGGAGGAGGGGAGAAGAGGTTATATCTACAATATATGAGTGGTTCACACAGAGTAGATTTTCCACTTTTGCTTCCAGTGTCCAGAGGCAGGTAGGATTGGCTGGAAGTTCTCTGCTGAGCCTGCAGTTAGCACCAAAGAAACTGAGACCCAACGGGGCATGGAGAATGAACTGATTCAGAGGTGGATCCTCCAAGTCAAGGCCCATTGGCAGCGAGAAGATGTGGAAAAAGCTTGCATTGCAGCACCCATTTTGAGAGAACGTCAAGGGCCATCAATTGTTGGTCACCACTGACAGTGAATTGTTGAAACCACTAAATTAAAAAAAATATCTGAAGTCTGCAGCCCTGTTGTTTTACCAGAGTCTTTCCTCAAAAACTCATTGCAGTCTTGAGAAGCAATGCTATTTTAAAAGCATGTTATTTTAAACACTATAAGGCCTTCCTGTCTCTAGTGAAGGTCTTAATTTAAGGGTAGCTAGAGAAAAAGAAAGTGGTTTTCGAGTGGTGGGAAAAAAGCTAAGAGTGGGTGGTTGGCGAGTGGGTTACTACTCTGCATGTGCATGTGTTGTGTGTATGTCAACCCACAGGGTGGAGCAGATTCCATGGTGGCTTCAATAAGCACTACAGGTTTGTGGCAAAATGTCCCATCAAAAGGGATGTCTGCTGTTCACATCCCATCTCTATCTGGAGAGAACAGAGAGCACGGAAGCCACTGGCTTATGAAGTACAAAGAGTCAGGGACTGGAGTAGGGACAGCAGAGCATTAACCCAAAGAGTGTAGCATCCTTGTAGTACTGCAGATGAGCACAGCTCTTGTAGCTGAAGTGCTAGACACAAGAGAATGGGAAGGCTGTCACTAATGGGAAACTGACAAGGACACAAAATGACTAATAGGCCATGGTAAGGCCATGGCATAGATGCCCTTGGCCCTTTTACAACCAGCATTTTGTTTTCCCCCATATCAACTCCTCAGATTCCCCAGCCCTGAACCTTTTAGAGACAAAAGCTCATGTATTACAGCCGAACTGCGATTATCACAACCCAATACAGCAAACACATTGATTAACCAAAGATCAGCTATATCCCCCCGCCAGGTGTGAGTAAAGCTAAGTTCCTGAGACTCCCTGCACCCCAAAAGGGAGCCTATCCCTTCAGAACAGGGCTTTAGGCGGGGCAATGGGGCCTGAGATCCCCAATCCCTGGTAGGACCTCATGCCCAAAGTGCAGAGTTGGAGAAGCAGGAGCTCCAATCCCCTGAAATCTCTCTGTTCTTATCTGTACCCCTGAGACAGCGAAGATGATGGATAGGCCAAAGAGTTTATCTACATTAATCTTCAGATATCTTGTAATGCTTTACACATATTGTTTCTAGAGCAAACATTTCAGTTATACTGATTATTGTGCAAGACATCAACGCCAACTGCTCGGCTCACATGACCTACGATAACAATACCAGCCTGCATAGCCCAACGTTGATGAGCCACCCTACAATAAACAACCAGGATGCACCCCTAAACACTCATGGGCAATCCTACAACAACAAAGTACGAGTAGCTCCACCAGCATACAATAATAAAGTGGTAACATGCATTTTCTGAGGCTGGTAAAGAGATTGGCAACGTATATTTTACATTCAAGCTTCCAAGGATTTATAAATGAATCTCAGTATTTTTAAAATTGATTTTTAAAGGTATGAAAAACAACTTGAGATCCTTTTTCAAAAAAGTGTTGAATCAGCAGGAGCCAGATAGTGCAGATATGGCATATCTGGGCATTAATGATTATTTCTCATTATACTGCAAGCATAAAAATCAGAACATGCTATAAATTATACACTGTAGACTTGCAGCACTCCACCAAGGTTCTCTAGCTAACCACCAAAAGCTAAACATGGAAAGTGATCCCGTTCATTACTGCCTTTTATAACATTAAGTTCTTCCTAGAGTGCAACAAGATGATTTACAGTCACTTAGAATACATTTTCTATTAAGATAAAGAGCTTTGCGATGCTAGCTGCTGTAGGCAGTGGCAGATGCCAGCTGAAAGAAATCTGTTGCACAGAGTGGCAGAAAGATTTCAGGGGAAAAATCTGATAGCTCGAGGGCCTGATTTTCAGAAGCACTCTGCGTCTGCAGCTCCCACTGACTTCAACTGATGGGAGATGTTCAGCACTGCTAAAAATCAGCGTCACAGAACCTAACTTCTCTCAGAAAACTGATGGTTACAGCTGAGCCCTCTCTTCAACTATGCAAGGTCAAACCTCAACTGCAAGTTAAACCCTAAGGAGACCGCTTTAATTCCATGCTTATTGCGGTTTGTAGGATATACTTAGAGCATCAGCTCAGAGAGGCACATTTAGTTAAACACCTAGAATCTGGATCTTCAGTTTGAACCTCTGGAGTCTGGACAACTGAGATGAAAGCTGCATAAGAACAGGCTCTCTAGAGATGTTCAGGGCTTCCTATCTCTGATTGGACTAAGAAAAGAAGTGCAGAGATGTGCAAGAGGAAGAAAAAAAAAAAAACTGTGGGCCAAAGGGAGTTACCCCCAACCTTTTCAAGACAAAGAAAATTTTGATTCAGGCTTGCTTTAAATTTTGGGCAACAGTTCAGGACTAGAACTTATTTCATTTACGACTGCTTTACTTGTGCCATTCCCTAGCCAAGACAGCGCCAACAGACCTGGGGAACTGCAGAGGCAGAATGGGATTACCTACACTGAAACAACATGTCTGCTATAACTTTGGTGATGAAGTCCTTTGTAAAGGACAAACCTGATCAGGAAAAATTGTGCCTGGGCTGAGAATTTATATTAAAAGTAACATGACCTGATGGAGATGATGTCAGAAATGAACAGCAAGCTCAGTTCCAACAGGTTACTAGTTGCCCAACTCTGTAGCCACTTTGGCTAGTTCCTCCTGAAAGATGCTGAAGGATTCTTGCTTTGAGGTCTTTTATATATATATATATTTTATCACACACACACACACACACACACACACAGAGTAACTCCTCACTTAACGTTGTAGTTATGTTCCTGAAAAATGCAACTTTAAGCGAAACGATGTTAAGTGAATCCAATTTCCCCATAAGAATTAATGTAAATGAGGGGGTTAGGTTCCAGGGAATTTTTTTTCACCAGACAAAAGACTATATATTTTACACACACACACACACACACACACACACACACACACAGTATAAGTTTTAAACAAACAGTTTAATACTGGTACACAGTGATGATGATTTTGAAGCTTGGTTGAGGTGGAGGAGTCAGAGGGTGGGATATTTCCCAGGGAATGCCTTACTGCTAAATGATGAACTAGCAATTGGCTGAGCCCTCAAGGGTTAACTCTCAGTCTACAAGGCAGCAGGAAAGGAGGGAGGGGAGAGAGCATCGCAGACAGAGACATAGATACACACTGTGTGTGTGAGAGATGTGCATTTCCCCTTTAAGTTCACTGTCTTGTTAATTAGATCAGCTTGCTGAGACCGCAGCTGCTGCTGCCAGCAAGCTCCCTCTGTCCTGAGCCCTGTCGTGCGTCCCCCCTATTCTATGGAAGATGGGGTAACCGGGGTGCAGGAGCAGGGGGGAAGGGGGACACCCTGACATTAGCCCCCCGCTCTTCCTCCCCACACAGCAAGCAGGAGTCTCAGGGAGCAGCTCCAAGGCAGAGGGCAGGAGCAGCACATGGCAGTGGGGGAAGGGACAGTTGCAATTGCTAGCCTGCTGGGCAGCTGCTGCACAGGGAACTTAGAGGAGCGGGGAGCTGATGCAGGGCTGCCGGTCCACCCCAGTTCCAAGCCCCCACCAGCTAGCTGCAACAGGCTGCTCTTCCTGCAAGCAGCGGACAAAGCGGCTGCCAAACAACGTTAGACGGGAGCATTCCGCAACTTTAAACGAGCATGTTCCCTAATTGATCAGCAACGAAACAACGTTAACCAGGACGACTAAGTGAGGAGTTACTGTGTATGTATATATGTTTATATTTATTTCATCCATGGGGTCACTTGAGCATTCTATCATGTATGAGCAGATCCTAACTTCACAAAAGATCACAATAGTTCAATCCATAGCAAGATGCTGCTTAAGTGTTAATTTAACAGTTAGCTATTTTTTCATAATTCAGCATCCTGGGCAGAATAGAACCTTGAATTTGGAGATGTACGGTCTGAAATCTTGGCCACAATGAAGTCAATAGCATGATTCCCATTAACTTCAATAGAGTCAGGATTTCATCCTTTGCAGATAACTGGAGTGAACAAGACACTCTGGTTCTCCTTAAGCTAGTTGTAGGGTTTCCCCTCTCCTGGTAACCACTGCCTTGGAGGCTTCTTACCGCAAATGCTGATAACGATACCCATGTTGAAAAACAGATCTTTATATTTACACAGTATAAGCCTCTTAATTGGCACCAATCGTGCTGGAAACAAACATGTACTCATGAAGCCATGGTGCTGATTAGCAGAGGGTTCTCAGGAATTCATCATAGGGAACCAGCCTACAATCGGTAGTTTATTGTCTTTATAGTCTAGAAATTGCTTTAATAAACTTAAAACAAGTTCACTTGAAACAATCATATCAAAATAAGTTTGGGAGAGGTAGTCGATCTGTCTTGCAAGCCAAAAAGTAATCAATTATCTTCCATTATTACACTTAACCATGTAGTTAAGCAGTCCATACCATTGTTTCTCATAACCAAACAATCCATACCATTGTTCCTCTAAGGGTACGTCTACACTACCTGCCGGATCGGCAGGTAGCGATCTATCTATTGGGGATCGATTTATCACATGTAGTGTAGATGTGATAAAATCGATCCCCGATTGCTCTCCCGTCGACTGCTGAACTCCAGCAGTGCGAGAGGCGGAAGCAAAGTCAACGGGGGAGGCGCGGCCATGGATCCAGCGCCGCGAGGACGCGAAGTAAGTAATTTTAATTCGATCTAAGATACGTTGACTTCAGCTACGCTATTCTCGTAGCTGAAGTTGCGTATCTTAGATCGATCCCTCCCCCAGTGTAGACCAGGCCTAAGAAAGTATCTTCAGAATGTGAAGGGCGGAGCCATTTTGGAAACCCCATTCATTTTTTACATTTCTTTGTGATTCCCCCATCCCAACGTTCTCAGAAACATTTCTAAACCGGGGTCAGATGCAGTATGTGAAATTTTGGGGTGATTGGTTTATTTCTGAGGAAGGAAACAGGGTAGGGATGGGGGAGAAAGAAAATTGGGCTTACTCCTGGAAACTAGCTTCAACCTTAATGGTGTAACATTAAGCAATTGTAACATACCCAATTGATTTCTGGATCAAGCATTCAGTAGTTTGGAACAGCAATCCAGTCATTCCTATAGTATCTAAGGTAAATTTTAGCACTGACTAAACTATTAGACATATGAGGCTAAACTAGAGATGGGCAAGTGTTTGGATTGGTTCCTAAATTCCCCAAAGTACGGCGGTGTTAAGGGCCGGGATTTTGGTTCGGTCCATTAGAGATAAGGGGCCAGACAAAGTTTGAATCCAATTCTAGAATAACCCCAAAGTTCAGACGCAAGGTTCTGCGTCAACACCATCTCTCGGTAAAACACAACTTGCGTGCTATTGCCCACGTAATCAAGGCGGTCCCCTCTGACAAGTCAGGAAGGTAGGCACTTAAAAAAGCGTCCCACTCTGGCCCACTGCAGTGAAGCAGTTAACATGCTCTTGGGAGGAATCACTCCAGAGTAGGGTAGAGGCTTACAGCATGGAGGAAATTTGCACAGTCACTGTTCTGCAGATAAATAGAACTCTAGTCCCCGTGGCTGTCAATCCAGCAATCTTCACCAGCAGGAGATTTAAAAATAATAATAATAATAATAATTTGTTGCTATTGGCAATGTGTTGACAGGTTCACTTGCCTCAAATTCAGACAAAGCACCTACCCTCCCCCCACACGCACATCCTCTCTGGCTTCCCACTCTGCCCCCAGGGGAGTCTCAGGCTCACCACTTGTTTTCTTTTCACTTTCTCTCCCCCTCTCCCCCCCCCCCCCCACCATTTCTCTGTTAGAGCTAGCAAATGCTCCCAAACTTTGGGCCAGACGGAGCCTCTGACTCACATTGGGGAGAAATCACTTAGGCTCTGTCTTAACAGGCAAAAAGGGTGTGTTAAACTAATTCGATTGAGCTAACTAAAGTGAAAACCACACCCCTTTGGCCTGAAATCCCAGGAGGAAAGGGTGGCTGTCTCACCAATATCAGAAAGAGGCTCAAAATTGGCCCTTTAAGCGACCAGCAGAAGATGTGTGGCCCTCTGTGGGAATCATCTCACCCCAGATAAGGGGTTAGGTTAAATAGGATTTTTTCCTACATACCATCCCCATGACCCACAGAATTGCTTATGTACAAACAGCATTAAGTGCCAAAGCTCACAGGTCTTAATTAAGCAACATTTCTAACAGGAACTATGCCTGAGCAAGGAGCCCAGAATTTTGCCTGAAATGAAACAGTCTTGCTGCAAAATGTATGTGTCACTGCCACAGGACAAGATTAGGACATGCTTATTAATTAAAAAACAATGAGAACAGTATGTAAGTCCCAATGCAAACTTTCTCTGCTCAGAGAAGATTCTGCTTTGATACGGAAGAGAAGAAAAAAAGGTATTAACTGAAATGTGAAAGACCACAGCAGTCAAATGTAGGCTAGTGAGTATAAAAGTAGAAAGAGAAGCCACTTGTCTACGACTGATACAGCCAAAGGCATTAATGTAAAACTTGATGCCTATTTTTGTAAACTCTCCACTGAAAAAAAATCTACAAGAGGGGACTCTATGGATACGTCTACACAGCAATGAAACGCTCGCTGCTGGCTCACGTCAGCTGACTCGGGCTCGCGGGACTGTAAAACTGCAGCCTAGACATTCAGGCTCAGGCTGGAGCCCAGGATCCAGGACCCTTCCCCTTTGTGGGGTCCCAGAGCTCAGGCTCCAGTCCATGTCTGAATATCTACACTGCAATTTTTCAGCCCCATGAGCCCAAGTCAGTTAACATAGGACAGCCCCATGTATTTAACTGCAGCGTAGACATACCTAAAGTATCACCCCACATAGGCAAAATGCATTACTGCTGGCCTGGAGCTAGGCCTCACCCACCACACAAACATGCCACATCCCCAAATCTTCTTAACCAAGAAGGGTAATATACAGTCCTTTCAATCGCTATTTTATTTTTAGTTGGTTTCTACTTCCCCCTCCTTCCCCCATGTCAGCACCACACAATCCACAGCTCCGTGAGAAGAGCCAGCCTCTGAATGAGGCAGCTGTTGTAAGCATACACAGACAAAAGAAGGGGTTTCTCTAGCAACAGGGATGGGATGAAAGCTTTCAGACACCTCCTCCTTCCTCAGGTTTCCTTTCAATCCAGTGGCATTCACACAGCTCCCACGGAGAATCAGACACAGAAGTGCCCAAGAATGTGTCCGGGGTGGGAGGGGGGAGAGGAATGAATAAATGGAGTGTGTGCCTTGCTCCTCCAATTTCCTGCCCTTTTCAATGGTTCTGCATGCAGATAACCTGGCAGCTCAGATTCGGGAATTACTCCTCTCCCAGGCTAACTTCCCCACCCCCTGATCCCGGCACAAGAATCTTCCCTGAGATGTTCAAAGATGAAAGAGATTGAAACAAGGGAAGGCCAGGAGCTATGTCCTCCCGCCCTCCCCCTCTACTCTCTCCCGCCATGTCGGTGCATACCAGGGCACCCTTTCCTCCTGGGATTTCAGAGCTGTGTTGTGTTGAAAGACCCACCATGATTTTTCAGTCCAAGCCCTCCCATCTCCAGCTGCACAAAACGGCTCACGCCATCTGGATCGTGAATACACGATCCAGGCACCGCTAACTGGATGGTGATTGCACACGACTCCGGCACTGCCACCTGGATGGGCACAACAGGTGGTTGCTTCTAGTTTCAACAAGAAAAAAGAGTCACCTTCTCCAACCCATCTTGCTGAGCCTCTCACTTCAGAAGAGTTGGGAGATTTTTGGTTTTTCCCAGGATCCAGAGGATGGTTGCACACAAAAATATGTTTAAGCTGTAAACACGTCAGGGCAAGGTGTTTTGTTTTGTTTTTTTTACTCTGTGTTGGTGCAGAGCCCAGCATCATGGAGCCCCAAGTCTGGGAGCTCGGAGCAATACAGATAACAATGGAATGGGCCCGAGAGCATCTCTTTCAATGGAATACATCGTTTAGGGCCAGACTGTGCTTTGCAGGCACTGGCTGCAGTGGGGGGGCAGGGTGACACCATCCTGCTCTAGGGGGACGGGGCTCTGCAATCCCAGCCCTCTGAAGGCTGCCCAGAGTGTGCACGCTGCAGCATCCCTTAGGGTCAGGAAGCCTGCTCCCTAAGCACAGTCTGGCCCCTTGCCCTTTGGCATGTGGGCAAACTCGGTTTCCAGGCTCCGCTGACAAAGTCTCCCATGCAGCCAGCCCCTTTCTATTCCACCAGCCATTGCCATCTCCTGCCTTCAGAGGTGCTGCCTCACCCCCTGGCTTGAAGTGGTTTCCATTACATACAGGGTTTACAGTTTGGTTCAATGGCTCTCAGCACCTCCATTGTACAGATTGTTCCAGCACCCCTGCCTGCCTCAGCAAGACTTTGGGCCCCTCCTTTACTACATTAGATGTCTCCAGGGAGGCCTGCAGAGAGGCGTCAGGGGCAATGAGTCGGTTGTGGGAGTGACAGGGAGGTCAGCTGGGTGGAGGAGGGAGGTTCACAATCTTTCACCTGCTTGGAGAGTGTGTTTGCCAGACACTGGGGAACAGGGGCTAGGTTAATGAACACCTCCAGCTCCAGGCTCAGTCCGGGCAGATCTGAGGCTCTGTGGGAGCATTTCACAAAGCTCTACTCCTCTCTCTGCTACTAGACACTGCCAGGGCTTCACCTGATAGAACTGAATCCCTATAGCGCCTCCTACTGCAGTTCACACTTTACTGAACACCCACCCAGCATCTCTGCTCACACACCTGGTCCAGCTCAGCATCCTTCAAATGAAATCTCAGTTAACAGGATTACAGCTGAAGTCATACCCACTGACAAAGGGATGGAAATTTGAGAGCTAGCCCTGTCCTCTCACCCGCTACCACATACCAGCTGCTTGATACTTCTTTAAACCAATTCATTCGGCATGAAAAATCACCCTTGAAGAGAACCACTCAGAAATGAAAAGACCACAAGTAATTATGGGAAGCTACTTTTGTCCCTATATGCTGAGCCTCATAATAGAAACTTGAGCTCCCCTGCATTCAGCCAACAGAGCAAGTCACACACCCCTGGCATTTAAGAAAATGGTCAGGTGCCTCTCTCAATTCATCCCTTAAGAGAAGGTTGACGGATCAGAGGCAGGGTTTAAGGAGCGGGTCTGAGAATGAATGGGAGCCCAGAAGAGGTAATCCCTCACCCTGCTATCTACGGGCCACGGCAGTAAATTCTGTCATGATCAATTTCAATGGTAGGTTAATATTCACAGATTTGCTGCACAGTCCCTGAAGGCTCTCTGCAGTTAAACTGGAAGAGATCAGAATTCATAAATACTAAATTTCCAGCTGGTGCTCTGATTACTGAATATTTTTTCTGTTTTCTTTTCCTAGAGCTAAGAGATGGCTGTGTTGTTTTCAAATGAGCACAGAAATGGATATAAATGCCCAGTGCTGCAGGTAGCCAGGGAAGAATGAAAGATCCAGAGACCTGCACAAGCAATAACGTTTACTGCTTTTGATGACGGGCGTGGAGAACTTGTGGGGGGGTTTAAATAAATTTCGTGCTTGTGAAGTAGCTGGATTGCCAGCCCCGGAGACCAAAGTCTTCTACTTATCTTCAGAATGGGTAGACCCTTGGCAATAGTGCAGGTTTCCTTTAACATATGTCCTGGGTCTACCCATTCTGAAGATAAGATTAGAACTAATAACTCACCTCAGATATACCCCTGGCAAGTTGTACTCAAAAAAAAAAAGGAAAACTGAATCCTATTGCAAATAGGCAATATATAATCAAGGGTCCGCTGATTGAGTTTTTGGGGGAGGTTCTTTGCTGACCTCTTAAAATCTTTGTTTTTTCAGTGACTTCCAGCTGGCAATCTACCCATCATCCAATGCAGGATTGTTCCCAGCAATGTATTTTCTAGTGCTGTGTCTCTCCATTTTCAAATGTTTGTGCTACTTCCCTCCAAAGATTATTCTGAAATCTGTCTAGTGCACTGTTAGCCTGTATTCAGAATTACGGTTCCAATAGGGCTCTTAAAACAAGCAAACAAAAACCAGTTCCCTCAAGCAACACAGTTGTGAACTCAGCCCCGGAGGGGTGCTAAACCTGCCCTATATGTCCCATACCGGGTGTAAGAGATAAGTCTTTGGGGAAAGCAAGAATATTAAGGTAAGTATGTTATGTGTGCATGCACATGATAGATGCCTGTCTGCTTGAGGCCTCCTATGTTCCTCATACCTCCTACTAATACTTTTCCCTCATACAGTCAATGGGGACACTGCAAGTTAAAGAGCCAAGTAGCTATATAGACCGAGGAGCTATATAGACCATGCATCCTGAACAAAGAATCCCCACCTGCGTTCGGTCTGTTCTGCAGTATGACACACACTAAAGAACCTAGATCTCCTGATGTCCCATCTGGTACAACCAGAAACAGTGCATGCAAGTGAGAGGCTCCTGGGAAGGCACAGAAGGAACAACTCACAGTAAAGAAAAAAAACAAACAATATTCCTTCCTTCTTTAGACAGGGCATCATTAACCATCCCTCCTAGCAGAGACTAGTGATTTGGCTCAGTCTAAAAACAAAAACCAAATCAACCCAAATCTTGTGTCAGAACCTAGAAACCAAAACCTTTCTGAATTCTGAAAACATTTCAGATACCTTTTGGTTCTGGTCCCCAGCCTCTTCTCATGCATTTCTTTACCTCCTAGTTTTAACTAGCCATAATCAGAGAATCTCGAGAGAAGGCCTCTTCTCCAGCCTGATTACAAAACCAAAGAAAGTTCAAAGCAGCCGCCACATTTTTAGCTTCTTATCTCCATTGAGCCTTTAGAGATTCTTAAATCACTTCCCGGGCTGTCAGGCAGGATCTCAATTTGTCAATACTTCAAATGGAACGGAAATGGAAATTCATTAAATTTGATCCTGCTCTGAGCCAATTTTTCCTCCTGATAATCCCTTTGCCATTTCTTTTTCCAGTTTACTGTTCATAAAAGTACAGGGACAGGATCAAGTCACAGGCAGGGGTATGGATAAGCCTGGCAACAGCTCCCCTGAGAAGAAACTCATAGTTGTGTGGTTTGGAAATACAGACCAGTACCTCAGAAGAATCAGGGTTAAGCAAATGCCAGCTTCATTTCACTGCTAACCCAGATCCTTTTGAAAACCCAGCCATTCCACTCTGCTTATTTATCCTTCATTTCTGTGCAGACTCAGATCGCAGTAACCCTGCCCCTTTTTAGAGGGGATGTTAGGTTTCTGTTTATCAGTATCCTACAGTAATGATTTAAACATAGAAGCTTACAACAGTGTTTCTGCACTGTTTGGGACATAGTTGGGGAATACCACCAGAATTTTTATTATAAAGATGTTGGTGAAAAGCCTTTTTGGACTCTGTAGCCTGGTAACTCCTCTCAACCAGTGAAGAAGCACATCTGACCATCCATCTCAGAAGAAATACCAACCTGGCCGCCTTTCTTTAGCATGGTATTATCTTGCTCCCTTCTAAAGCTTTGGCTACACATGAAAATATGGTTCCTAGACTGTGGACCAGATTCTAATCTGAGTGACTGCAGTGCAAATCCAAGTTACTGTTGATTTACACCTGGCACGGAGATCAAAATCTAGCCCATGATCTGCTGTGTCCCTCTTCTCACACATGCATTGAGAGCTGCACACCTCCAAGACTCTGAAGTACAAGTGACAGAGAGCTCCAGCTCTAGGACCCAAGCATTTACACCTCAGCTCATGTTTAGTGCATTTCCCCTCATTACAGAGCCCTCCATTCAGCTCCGGTTTAGACATTTCACCACTTTAAAAGGTTCTATTACAAAAGACACAAGAGTAAAAGAAATCCTCCACTTCGCTTCCTTTCAAAATTAATTCCAATGTAAACAATGACACACATGACGTAAGCAAAAAGTAACAGAGGGTCCTGTGGCACCTTTAAGACTAACAGAAGTATTGGGAGCATAAGCTTTCATGGGTAAGAACCTCACTTCTTCAGATGCAAGTAATGGAAATACTTCCATCTGAAGAAGTGAGGTTCTTACCCACGAAAGCTTATGCTCCCAATACTTCTGTTAGTCTTAAGGTGCCACAGGCCCCCCTGTTACTTTTTACAGATTCAGACTAACACGGCTACCCCTCTGATGTAAGCAAAGTGGCTATACTTGGGCTCATTAAATTACAGGGCAGTTTTGGAACAATGGATGCTCAGAATCATCTACAGCCATAGAACCCATTCTATAATCCCACGGTTGCATTACCTAAAATAACCCATCATCCAGACAGCTCTGGCGATAGCAGCAACCACCACAACCCGGGGAGGGGAATCTCGAACCTTTGCAGATTCCTTCCCTTCCCCTCACTTTGCCTCTCCAGTCATTCATCAGCTGGCAGAAGTTTATTGCACTCTGCAGCTTACTTTGGCAACAACTCAACTGTAATAGTCTAACTACGCCTCTCAGTTTATGTTTCTCCCTCCTTTCCTCTCTCCAGTTACCTACATATTTTCTTCTTAATGAGCCTCCATTGAGACCTAGCTCATCTGTTGAAATAAATCAGTCAAAACTACTGTCTACTACCTGCATTTCCAGCATCAAGCAATTGTCCCACACTTACATACATATATGCATTTTGGCGTAGGTGGGCATATATCAGGTAGATGATGGGGGTATAATATTGCATTTCTTATCGGACAACATTTATTTTTGTTCTTCCATCAGGATTCTTCCATTAAGAGGTTCCTAGACCAAGCTGCACCTGCTGTATTATTGCCAGGCCATTTCTATCTTGGGAGTTTACAGATAAAGTGTGCATATAAATTGTGTTTATAATGGCTTTTTAAAAATGTTTTATTTGAAGTGTGAATTTAGCCTTTCCCCATCCTATTCCCCACATTGTGGCCTCTGGCTTTAAACTCCACAGGCTGGGGATCTGGTAATTGTGGGAGGGAAACTTGGCCAACATATGAAAACTGAGACATGGGCAGCAGCATCTCTATGAAACCTTTATTTTCTCCTTTCTACACTGTATCTTTATCTGTCCCAATATGTCAAAGCTTTGTGCCATTATAATTAACTTAACTTGAGTCAGAAAGGCTCAAATGGGATGTCCATCAGAGTGCTATTGGTGTTGCTCCTGATGGAGGAGCAGCTGTAGATATGGAAGGCTCAATCTTTCATCATGCAACACGAGTGGAGAGGGCTGCCTCAGCTTGGTGTTGCTCACACTTTCTCTGGTAGCTATGGTGTGACATTAGACATACTAGTCTCCAAGTGCTCAAGTAGAGAACTAGAGAATGAGCTCCTATCCAGAAGTCCCTCTGCTTGTTAAGTTACTCCAACAAAACCTAGCCCTCTCTGGAAACTGGAGAACCAAGAAGCCTATAAGATCAATTCAACTCCACAGTGGCTTGGAGAAGCCAGGAATAAATGGAGGCCTCTTGCCCCTCATTAGTGATCAGCTTCCCTTACCACTCCCTCCAGGCCACTGAGCAAATCTGGTGGCGGGGTTGGGGTAGGATGTAGCTAGAGAGAGAGAGAAGGGGAAAACAGAGGAGTTACCATGCCAGAGCACACTAATGGTCCATCTGGTCTAGTCTCCAGTGTTACTGCACTAGAGGGAAAATTCCCCCCTGTGCAGGGTCTGCTCACCACTCAACTCCTTAACACAACACCGAAGTCGAGCTCTGTAGGAGGACATGGTAGTTCTCATGAGGCCCCACTGCAGAGAGGTGAGGTTCACCCTAAATGAATGAGATCTTCTTTTGGGAAGACGCCATCCAATTTATTATTTTGAAGGAGATGGGGGAGAGCTTGCAAACAGAAAAGAGCATTTCTTACCAGATATGCCACTTCATCTTCAATGCTAACAACAACAAGATAAACATTGTTTGGGCTCCCATGGTGGGTTTTTCCCAACTTCTCGTAGCTCCATGTCAAATATAAAACTAAGGAAATGCTTTCTCTCTGTTCTTTCAAATGAAGCATATAAATCAGCTTCACCACCTCAGCAACTCACCACAGCAAGAGCAACAGGTTAATCAGGATTCAAGAAAAGGATAAAGAGTATTAATAACGTTGTCATTTTCGCTTGCACAGTGCCAAGATAGCAAGGACAAAGACTCATGAGCTTCAGGGCATAGCTAATCACTTGTGGGAGGGATGGGGAAAATCCTCTCCCACACTCCAACCTCACTACACGTCATAGCTTGCCCATCAGTGAGGTGCATTAAAATGGATGGAATTTCTAATTTTGCAGGTTTTCAGTGTGAAAACAGCCATTTTGCTGAAACTTCAGCATATTTTACTTTTCTGAGTTGGGGAATAACGTGGACTTTAAGTGACAAAAATATTTTCATTAGAGCTGACTGGAAAAAGTCAAAATGTTTTTCTTTTTTATTTCTCAAAATTTTGAATTTCTATAGTTGGTCAAAAATGTGAGTTTTGGAGTGAAAATTTATTCTTTGTCCCCTCTCTCCCATGACACTCAAAATTTTGCTGAAATTTTTCATCAAAATTTCTAGACCAACTCTACCATTCACCCTTTCACACCGACCTACTAGAAAGCCATTTCTTTGGGAGGATTAACAGCACAGATGGACCAGTCATTTCCTCTAGATATCAGAGATATATAACCTGTTTCTAATAAATCTACTTTACATATTATCCACTTAGATCCAATATATGGAAATCCCCATGTTACTATTCATTTAAAGCAACATTGTTATTTTAGTAAAGGGAAAAATTCCTTCCCACTAGAAATGGTGTAGTAGAGTAGCAAATATCTTCCCAGCTAGAACAAAAGGTTTCTTTTTATCATTCATGGCTCCAGTGAACAGCTAAAGACAAAAAGCAATTGCTAACACAGTTCAAATGTATGGAAAGCTATACATACATGAGATTTGCCAGGGCAAATGTATCAGGTGTGTTTATATATATGACCTACACAAAATTCAGCAATTGTTCTTAAGTTATTCAGTTGCACACACTGTTCAATTTTAAAAATAAAACACTGATGCGGTCAGGAAGACTTTTTTCCTCTACTAGGATATATACTGAAAATTTCAAGGCATTGACCTTTTCCCAGGGAACCCTGCAGATCAAATTAGTTCTGGTGTAAGCAGACACACTGCTTACTTAAGGTCTGAATTTGTCCCAGTATTTCTGCAAGTACATCCTGCAGCCAAAGGTGGTGTAAATAATTCAGTAGAAGAAGAGATGCAGAGAGCACATTTCAAAGCCAAGACAAACACCGCATGGCAAAGTGCTTTCTGCAGAGTTCTACCTCAGCCCTGCTCTTTTCCTGTGTAGCACATGGGGCTGAACTATGCTCCAGAATTCCAGATGCCAATCCTGTGTCAAACCAGATGGGACAGGGAAGATCTATAGTATGCTTCTTGCCTGGTGCAGTAAAACATTTTAAACCATGATCATCTTAAATCCCTGCCACTTGAGAGCCATTTCACCACTCACTGGAAGGCCACACATTTCAGAAGGATTGGTTCCTGATTTTTTTTCTAGGAATGTTTATCAGCTTGGAGTGCTTCTTCCCTGGAGGGCTGAAAACTTAACATTTCATAGAAGGGGGAGGAGGGAAATATGCTTTCGATGAAGACAGTTCTCGTTTATTTGCTTTAGAAATGATGAGCCAGGTGTTTCCACGTAACCCTTTAGATTTATAGCACTGAAGTGAAACAAGAGAAGTTAGTGGTGAGGGAAGATTCACAGGTTTACAAGACAATGGAGGTCTTGTAAACTGGAGGTCAGACTATGGCGCACCGGAGGCTAGGCTGAAAGTGACACAGAGGGCAGCACAGACTTATGGGAGGAGGGAAAATAGGTACCAACTCCATAGATGCTCCAGGGCTGGAGTACCCACAGAAAAAAAATTAGTGGGTGTTTAGCACCCACTGGCAGCCAGCTCTCCTCCTCCTGCCACAATCAGCTGTTTCGCAGCAGCAAAAGGCTCTGGGAGGGAGAGGGAGGAGTGGGGACGGGGCACGCCCAGGGGAGGGGGCAGAACTGGGCAAGAAGAGGCAGGGCGTGGACTTGGGTGCAGGCGGGGCCTGGGGCGGAGCGGGGACAGTTGGGGACGGAGCAGGGAGTTGAGCACCCCTGGGCCCGAAGGAAGCTGGCATCTATGGGAGGGAAGTGGGAAAACACTAGGGAGGAGGAAATGTTAAGCAAAATGAAGCAGTGGGTCCAACATTCCTCCTCTATACTCCTCCATATCTGTAATGCTCAGGCACCATCCAGGCTCCTGACAGGGTCTTCTGACTAACGGAGCGGCTTCTTAAATATCCATCCAAGGTTTTACACTGAGCCCAGTGCATGATGGGACAGGACTTTGGGAGTGTGGTCAATTCTGTGAGGATACTTGACGTGCAGATGCACGGTGGGATTTTCAAAAGCACTCAGCAGGCATAAGCAAACTAAGCAATTGCTTTAGGGTCTCGAGCAGCTCAAGGGGGCCTCAGTCACTTTTTATTATGCATTGTGTGGGGGAGGCCCAAAAATATTCCTGCTCAGGCCTAACTTTGCTCCTATTAAAGCCAATGAGAACAAGTTAGGGCAACAGTCGATGCTTCTGAAAATCCTGTCCATGATCAATAACACTCCTAGCTGTGTACCTCAATATAGAGAGTCTCAGTGCCTTGATTGAAAGCCCTCCCAATAAGTCAGGCCCATTTCTTTCTGTTCAAGAATAACTTGACATTAACCCTTTATTATAATAAAAAAATAATACAAATACTTGTGCTTGTGTGGCACCTTCCATGAGAGGATCTCAACACACCTTACAAATCAATTAATCTTCATAATACCCTCTGAAATGAGACACAAAGAAACCAAGTGTCTTACCCAAGGTCACACGACAAGTCAGCTGCAGAAGCAGGATTAGAACCTGGAGTCTCAACTTCTAATTTCCCATTCAGCTCTGCTTCACTTTCAGCACCCTACAGATATACAAGTACATCCAATACAACAGAGCTCCAGTAAGGTGGATGCATCTCCTGCATCTTTGAACTTCTCTGAAGTACACTACATCTGGTGGCCTCCCAGAGTGCATGCTGCTCCTAGCATGTTAGGAGTTAAATCTCCTGTCACTGGAAATACACTGCTCCAAAGGGAATGGAGCAAGGAGCATGTTAGAAGGACAAGTGTCTGCACTTTTCTTCCCCATCTTATGGAGTTACTCCAGGAATAAGGCTTTGGCTGAGCCCAGGGTAGAGGCTGCCAATATCAGCGGATCCTGGAAAATCATCATAATTTCCTTGTTTTGAAGATGCCAAAGACCATCAGATCTGGCCTGCGACATTCAAACTGAGGATTTCAAACCAGAGTGCAAGGGGAGTGAATGAGAAACAGTTTTATAAAATATCTACTTAAACAAAATGACAATATCAGCTCAGCATCTGATTTGTGGACATTGAAACAGCATCACTGATGGTAGATGGCAACGCAAATAGACTGGAGCAGGATTATTCTGCACCACCAGGGGATGCCTAGGGTAAGGCAAGCAAGGAAAGCAAAAGGGAAATTTTTTACGCTGCAAATTTTCACCCTCTACAACAAACCATTATGGGGTCCCCTGCAAAGTCAAATGTGAGTTACATTTGCAAGGACCAAGATTCAGTTCATGACCTTTGTCCTTCACCTGCCATACAAATAGGGTGAAGCTGAGAGAGATTCAGACCAATAGGGTTTGAGTGCTGGGGGGGAAAGTAAGCTGTAGAAATGGTGCATTTGTGTGAGGATGTTAACTAGTAATCTGGGAGCGGTCTCCTGATCAAATAGGAAGAGTGGAAACCTGTACTGTACCCGAGCGAGACCAGTGATAAAGAGGGATAATATCCTTAGTCCCCAGGGGTGCTCAAGTTGTCATCAGCCAGCCATCTGAGGGCAAGTGAGCTCTGTCTTCACACCACACTGGAACAATAAACATTGGTCGGGCCAACTGTGAAACAAGTTACCTTGCACTGGGGAATATGGACCACAAGGATGGATGCACTCGCTCTTTTGCTCGGACTCCTGTGCAATGCTCTCTGCCATTCAGCAAGAACCATGCAAGAATGGAGAAGAGAAATACCTTTGATGGGCAAACCTCAAGGGATGCGATTCTGAGAAGAATCCCGCTGCTTACCTAAGGAGCATGAGGAAGGTAGGGATTGGTTTTTAGCTCAGATCTGGTGGTATCTCCCCCTTCAAAGAATGAAAGATCTTTAAAAAAAAAAAAAAAAAAAAAAATCTTGTGTAATTTCAGCCTCATAAATGGCTCCAGAAGGTATTTACCAAGCCAATAAAAATACAAATACTCGTCCCCAGTTTCCGAGAAAACTGGTAAAGCTGGATTGAAAGTCTCAGCAGAGTTCAGTGTCATCAACAAGGGCTTGCACCAGGAAAGAAGTCAGTAAGATATACAAACAGAGCCTTCCAGCTGAGATAAGCTTACCACAGTTCTTACTAGTCCAGCAGGCGGAGACGGACTAGAACTATGGAGCAGTGGGGTTCTGGTTCAAGTGTCAGAGAACATACAGGTTTAAGTTAGGTAAACTTCAGCCAAAAGTGACTGGCAGCTGTCCTATCAGGGGCATGAAGAAACTAGTGACATCAGTGGAGATACATGTGTAATAACTGAAGCCAGACATTGGCTCACTGAGTTTGCTTTCCTCAGAATAATGCAAGTCTGTGTAAAGCACCAGGACACACCAACATCGAAAGCAGAGACAGCCCCTGAAGAATCTCGCCAGGTTTTGCACAAGTTAGTGTATGCTGCGACTGGAGGGTGGCTTCCGATGCTGTGGTTCTTTGCTGGGCGTTCATTAAAGCTGGTAGTGTGCTCATTCACATCTCTGCGTGAGCTGGCCTAACACAATCCCTTTAGGGGGATAAAAGGAGTCTGATAAAAAAAATAAGGCACAATCATTGCCACCAGGCTATCTGCCCAATCTGACAGACAGAGCCTCGTTAGTAAGAATATCAAGACTGATTGTTCTTTGTTGGCCTATGTGAAATGAGTTGGGTCTCAGCCCTGTTAGTGGAGAGACGTCCACATCCCATAAGACACAAATGGCCCCCTTGTGTCAGTCTCAGCAAAGGTGCTAAGGGCTGAATAGGTCTGAAAACTGAGCATCCCTTTGATGTAGCCCTTTGGAAAACAAGGCAGAGAGAGAGAGAGAGACAGACACCGGTGGAGGCAGCGAAATGCTGGAGTCATTACAAGTGACCTGGACAAAGCACTTGAGACCATACTGCAGGGAAAATTTCTCTACTGAGAAGAGATAGACTGGAGGCTCTTATAGGGCTTTTCTAGTTAGCAATTCTACTATTTTATCCATAGGCACCAAACTTTTCCAGTGCCGGTGGGTGCTCGACCCCTCCCCTGCCCCAACTCCACCCCTGCCCCACCCCCATTCCAACCCCATCCCCAAAGTCCCTGCCCCAACTCTGCCCCCTCCCTGCCCCTATTGGACTTCTTCCCCAAATCCCCGCCCCGGCCCCACCTCTTCCCCAAGCGCTCCGCATTCTCACTCCTCCCCCTCCCTCCCAGCGCTTGCCGCACGAAACAGCTGTTTTGCGGCGGCATGTGCTGGGAGCTAGGGGGAGAAACGGGGATGTGGCGCGCTCAGGGGAGGAGGCGGAGTGGAGGCAAGCTGGGGTGGAGGGAGCTGCCGGTGGGTGCAGAGCACCCACCAATTTTTCCCCATGGGTGCTCCAGCCCCAGAGCACCCATGGAGTTGGCACCTATGATTTTCATCAGTGGTTTGCAAACCATGGTTTGAGAACCAGTTAAATATACAGGTGGCTGTGTTCATTTCAAGGGGACTTTTGTTGGTTCTAGATTCATCTTGTAATCCCAACTACAAGACCCACTACTGGCAGAACAATAAGGTGGGACCATTTTCCTATTGACAGACTCTCAGTTTATGTCTGGAGGTAACTGGACTTACACATGCTGAAAAGGATTTATCCAGATAGAAAGACTAATGAGCATTTCAAACGATGCATGGTACCCAGCTTTCCTAGCCCGCCTCAAAAAAATCTGAAGTCTGATTCCAGGAGGCACTTCCAAGATCAGACACAATTTCCTGCCACGGTGAAAGTCTGTTTACCTTCCTCCAGAAGGAAAAAAAAAAAAGTGTGGTATATTCTTAACTTCAGTCCATTGTCATCTCAAACCCAAACGGTACATGGATAAAGGCTGGCTGACAACAAATGTGATGGTGCTTTGCAATGATGTTAAACGTAAAGAAAAACTCTCAAACACATACATGTGTGATGAAAAGTGAAATCCCAGTGCCTATCATAGAGAACTGACATATCAAACAGGAGAATCCAGACAAAAAAAACCAGACCAAGGCAGTCCCTTCTCAACTGCGGTTTCTCCTCTGTTTTACAAGTACAACAAAACAAAAACATAGTGGCTTTTCCATATGAATTTCATTATGATGTAACATGTTATGAGAGATACTGTGGTTTTCCTTTTTGAGACCAAGGACAAAGCCAGACCAGCTTCCAGGAGAAAAACCTGACTTTTCCTTGTGACCAATAGTTCCATATTAGAATAAGGAAAGTTTAACATGCTAAGAAAAGAGACTCTGAAAGATAGGAGATACGATACTAATTATTTCTATATTGTGAGAGGTATTAATTCATTCGTACCTTTAATCTAGGGATCTCAACACACTCTACAAACTTTAACTGAAGTTTCACAATATCTCTGGGAAGTAAGGAACTGTTATTACCCTCCTCTCACAAATGGAGAAGCTGAGGCTGAGTGACTTGAAGTGCAGTCAGAGTCAGCAAGGAGTAGGACCCTCGTATCCTGGTTACTAGCTGTAGTCCTTAGAAGGTATGCAAGCTGTTCATGTGATCTGGTGGTTAACGCAAGGTAAACAGACTTAGGAGTTGGCAGAGCTGGGAATAGAACTTTCCATTGGATCAGGCTTATAATGAGCAAATGCAAGACTCCCACTCTCTTAAAATGGACGGGGTAAGGGGTTGCTGCAGTCCAGGATGGTGTTTTGCATGAATGTGCAGTTGGTGTGGCCATGGTTTTAGTTGGTTTTATGTCATTGTTTTTGAATAGGAAGATATGATATTTTAAGTATTTAATTCAATCTCCTAGGATATTAAATATTATGTCTATTGAAATGCCCACTAATATATCATGGAAAACATCCCAAAACATCTGCTCTTGGTCATTAGTACCACAGCAACACCTACAAACTCCAACTGAAAATAGAGCTCATTAAGCTAGGGGCTGTACAAACTGATTACAATCCAAATAGACATAGCATCTGATGGGAAACAGAGAAATGGTATGTCAGGTCCAAAGCAATGCTGGGCAAACCACCCGTGTCGCCTAAATCACAGGCCAAAGTCTCTTCTATCTACTGGGCCTCGCTGACTGATCTAGAAACATTTCTGTTGATGAGTCACAGAATCTCTCTGCTTCTTTTCCTGTTTTGCTTGTTACTGGGGACAAATGCCGGAAACCAAAAAAGTCATTTACCTTTTCCATCTGTGACATCACAATTAGCTGTCATGGTTACAATTATGCTATCAGAAAAAGAAGATTATGACATCAGGTAGTGACTAAAACTAGCAGAAGGACATGATTTCTCAAGAAACCAATAATCCAATTTTCATATAAACATTCTTAATAATTATGAAGGGGGGGAGGCCAGAAAAGGAAAAATATCCAAAGATACATATAAGCAGAACTGTTCCTTAAGTTAATATATTACAAATTTTTCCATGGAGTGTCAGCTGCTCTTTCTGAGTTTTTAAATGCCAACCCTTAATGAAATTCAGTGCTTTGATGATTATACTGTTTTCTCAAGAAGTTGGCAAGATGTCCAGTATTTTAGAAAAGAGGGAAAGAGAAAAAATTAGGCAGAGTTTAGTCATTTCAAACCGCCACATCTAATAACTTTAGGAATTTCTGTGTTCTACAGAGATAAGTAAAGGAGCTGGTTCCGTATGCTTCATGAAGATATACAGAAAGGCAGGCAATAGTCTGATGCGGAGATAAGCCAAAAATCACAAAGTTGAGATCTGGATCCAAACTTTCCCAAACATCAAATGTACAGAACCAGAAGTCACTTACAGATACACTTCAGTCGATTAACAGATACAAACCTGGATCCTTATGTTTTTATTTGTCCTACAGGAAAAAAGTTATTTAAAAAAAAAATTGAAATGGTTATTCAGAGGGAAGCCCTTCAGACTAGGTAGCTCTTGGTCAGCCATGAAGTTGAGATCTATGGGCTAGTTTGGACTTGAACATCCCCAAAGTTTGGGATTGTTCAAATCTAGAGTTTCTGGCCCATCTCTAGTTTGGTGTCTTTAATTAGCAGTTTATCTACTGTGTTTTTCATTTATGTTATATTTATTAAGAATATTATATTTAGGGTGACCAGATGTCCCGATTTTGTAGGACTAGTCCCAATATTTGGGGGCTTTTTCTTATACAGGCGCCTACTGCCCTCCTCCCCAGTCACAATTTTTCACACTTTTTATCTGGTCACCCTAATTATATTCTATACATATCAGGATGAATAAAAATCAATGATTTTAAATAAATAAAAAAATCAGATTTTTTTTTTATAAAAAATGCTTTTTGAGGAAAAAAACCTATCTAAAGATAGTTTTAATTAAGATGCATTATAGCTCAAAGATAGCTCATCATGGAATAGGGATTATAAATTCTAATTCTATAGTATTAGACAATATATTCGTGTAATGTTTAAGAAAAGTTTTGTAAATGAGTTCCAATAGTTCATGGATTATGGATCCAATCTTATGGGGTTCCAGGGGCTTCTGTATAGATTATTTAGGTTAATCTTTCTATCTACCCAATGGGACTCAGTGCTCAGTCTAGAAGATACCATCAGAGATGCTTAGTTTTGCAGTTCTCAAACTGGATTTGTGTCTCCACAGGTAACGTGCTTGTTAACAGCAAAAAATTGTTTGAAATAAATAAAGTGAGAAATAACAGACCTCAACCCTATTGTCCCTCTGCAAATTTGTGTACACAGAGTCAATCCCTTACCTCTCTCTAAAAGTGCAAAGTTTCAAAAAGTTCAATGAATAGAAGATTGTTGGGGACGGAATAGATCTGGACAAGGAGAAGAAGTCTGAAGATAAATGTGAGAAGGGAGGGACAGGCAGTAGAAACAAAAATGAAACTGTTTGAGCAGCATATTCCAGAAGTCTTGAGGTCTCTCTCAGTGTAGCCTTCATTGATTTGAGATCTACCATACCATTCTCTCACTAGAAGGGAAAACCTATAATGGCAGCTGTGATTTTTTAATCACTTTAAAAATGTATAGTGTGTACCTTCTAAAAAGGAACCCTACATCTATCTCTGAGTTGTGAAGAATATGTATTAAGGTTATACCACCCAACACGAATGAACTTTTATGTAGAAATCCATGATTAAATAGAGTCTTCCTGACTAGTGATTTAAAGCAAACCCATCCTGATACACACGCAAAGACGAAGTAGCAAAGAAAAGGAGGGAGAAGAAAGTGTCTACAGATCAAAAGGAACTCTTGAAAGTGACAGGTTTCAGAGTAACAGCCGTGTTAGTCTGTATCCGCAAAAAGAAGAACAGGAGTACTTGTGGCACCTTAGAGACTAACAAATTTATTAGAGCATAAGCTTTCGTGGACTACAGCCCACTTCTTCGGATGCATATAGAATGGAACATATATTGAGGAGATATATATACACACATACAGAGAGCATAAACAGGTGGGAGTTGTCTTACCAACTCTGAGAGGCCAATTAATTAAGAGAAAAAAAACTTTTGA